>NW_027309827.1:900000-1127697 GCF_047496795.1 Chiloscyllium punctatum
CATCATCTCCCAGACCAACCACAATCTCATCACCTCTGGGCATCTCCCATCCACAACCTTCAACCTCATTGTCCGGAAACCGCGCACTCCCCGATTCCAGTTCCTTTCTAAGAATCACAAACCTGACTGCCCCAGTCGACCTATTGTCTCATCCTGAGCCTGTCCCATCCGAATCATCTCTTCCTACATCGACACACTCCTCTCTTCCCAGTTCAGGAAATTCCCACTTACATTTGTGACACCCCTATGCACTTCACCTCCTCCAAGAATTTCGTTTCCCTAGCCCCCATCGCGTCATCTTCACTGTGGACATCCAGTCCCTGTACAAATCCATCTGCCATGACAGAAGTCTACAAGCCTTCCATTTCTTAATCTCACACCATCCCAATCAGTACCTTCCCACCGACATCCTCATCCACTTGGCTGAACTGGTGCTCACAATCAACAACTTCTCTTTCCAATTCTCCCACTTCCTCCATTGACGCTGGTAGCCATGGGCACCACGTAAGACCTAGCTATGCCTGCCTGTTTGTTAGATACGCGGAACTGTCCATCTTTCACAATTACACAGGCACCATCCTCCACCTGTTCCTCCGCTACATTGATGAATGTTTGGGTTCACTTGGTGCTCGAACGAGGAGGTTGCATAGCTCACCAACTTTACCAACACCTTCCACTCCGACCTCAAATTTATCCGGATCCTCTTGGCAACTTCCCTCACCTTCCTGGACCTCTCCATCACCGACTCTGGCAACTGACTAATTACAGACATATACTACAAGCCCACCGACTCCCACATGTATCTAGACTACATCTCCTCCAACCCTATCTCGTGTAAGAACGCCATTCCTTATTCCCAATTCCTCCACCTCCAGCACATATGTTTCCAGGATAACCAATTTCACCTCAGATAGAGCCAGTTGGTCTCCTTCTTCCACGATCACAAATTGCCTTCCCACGTGGTTGACAGCGCCCTCTGGTTCAACACCTCCATTTCACACACCACCACCCTTGAAGCCACGCCTCTCAACGCAACAAGGACAGAACCACCTGGTGCTCACCTTACATCCCATCAAACTCCGCATAAACGCATCATATTCTGCCACTGATGCCACCTCCAAACAGACACCATCACCAGAGATATATTTCGCTGCCCAGCCCTGACAACATTCCGTAAAGACCATTCCCTCCATGACCCCCTCTTCAGGTCCATACACCACCCCCCCCCCCCACAACCAGCCCACAACCCTCTCCTGGCATCTTTCACTGCCACCAAAGGAAGGGTGAAACTAGCACCCACACCACTCCGCTCACCTCAGCCAAGGCCCGAATGGATCATTCCACCTCCAGTAGAAATTCACCTTTACAGCGACCAATGTCATCTACTGAATCCGTTGCGCCCAGTGCGGTCTCCTCTACATCAGGGAGACAGGAAACCTTCTTGCAGATCATTTCAGAGAACATCTCTGGGACACCCGCACCCACCAACTTCACCGTCCCGTGGCTGAACACTTCAACTCCCCCTCCTACCCCATCAAAGACATACAGGTCTTGGACCTCGCCACTGCCAAACCGTTACCACCCAACGCCTGGAGGAGGAACATTACACCTACCGGCTTGGGACCCTAACACCACACGGGATAAATGTGAATTTGAACAGTTACCTCATTTCCCCTCCCCCAAGCCCAAGCCTTCAACTCGGCACCGTCCTCGCAACCCTTTCCATCACTGCTATTTCTGACCGATTTTCTTCTCCCTCCTATTCGTCCATCACTTACTTTCCAGCTATTTCCCCTCAACCCCACACTATTTTCTTTTATCTCTCAGCCCCGACTCACAAGCCTTATTCCAGATAAAGGGCTTAAGTCTGAAACCTGAATACTCCTGCTCCTCGGATGCTCCCTGATCTGTGCTTTTCCAACATCACACTACCAACTCTGATCTCCAGCATCTGCAGTCCTAACTTTATCCTTCGAATTATCAATGACCTTAGAGTGAATATATCCCTCGATTGCAGTGATCACAGTGTGACTGAGTTTTCCATTTATTTTGGGTGAGGGCAGGCTGGATCTGAGACGAGCGATTAACATCTAAACAACGGTAATGGTATCAGATAGCGAAGTTAGGGCGGGCTGAAGTGAAGTGGAAAATTCTGTCAGAAGATGGGTCAGTACAACTGCATCACATCATCCAGACTGTAAAAGACACGCAGAAAGAGAAAATCAATTTCAGTGCAGGCACAATGACAGGTCAAGTGGAAAGGAGACAATACAACACACTGAGGTGCAGTGGAATTATTTATGTGAAAGGATTCGATATATAAGCTACACCTTTACATATGGACTGCCCTCACATTGGAAAAAGGAATTCCCTGCAGTGTAACGGCGTCTTTTGCCTGTGACATCACAATGCTGAGAGACACTGACATAGTTTCTTCTGTAGCAGCGTGGCCTCGTAAAAGCATGATCGTCCCATTAACCAGAATTCAATACTTCAAAGCTCTCCCCTGCCCTGTACAACTTATTTGCTGCCCCTGTAGTCAGATCTCAATCGCTTGACTGTGTATCTTCTTCTGCTTCCTGCTTCATGGAAACACTTGAAACGTGAACAAATCCACTTTCCACTTTCGCCAATTTTTTGCAACTCCCGAGTTGGCACAGGTACGAGTGACCGATTGGCCTTCTCGAGCGTTCTCACTCTGGTATGATCTGAATGATAAAGTGGACTGTGTCTGATCGGCAGAACGTCCCCACGCGGGACGATGCTGTTTATCCCATCCCCGTGGACTGAGCTGTCTCTATTGGCAGAGTATTCAGCCATTCCCCTCCACTTGCAGGCATTATGACGGGATGTAAATGCGGATATGCTCTGAAGCTTCCTCTCACGGGCACAGCCAGGTGCAAGAGCGCCGCTGGAACTTAGCAACTTTGATTGCGAACTTCCTCCAAATATCATTTATTTGAGAGAGAGAAAAACGTGCTGAGCTGGTGGGAAAGAGAGAAATGGGCTGTGGACTCTCTTCCCTCAGTAAAATTCAAAGCACTGCATTTTTCTGCTGCCCATTTGATGTTCAGAATCAATCTTCACAGAACAATCCAGCAGAAAGGCTTTTGTTTCAGAGCCGTCGGTTTCTTTGCTGCAATCGGGCATCAGTTAACATCTGAGTCCCAAATGTCCCAGATGAAGCGGCTCCGTATGAAACCCTCACTCACTGAGAACCATCCCCACAGCCAGGGGCTGCGGGGCTGCAGACAGTCCAAAGCGGAAGGGAGGATTAAAAACGAGCCATTATTTCTCCCTCTGCCACTCTGTCACAGAGACAGGGAGAGGGACGGCAGAGACGGGTGACGTCATTCACGTGCCGACAGAAGCCGTTCAGCCCATCGAGTCCACGGTAAATCTCTATCGCTTGCTTCTCTCTGAGGTTATTCATCATCAGTGCTGCTTGTTCTAATAAGAGGGAACTGTATCTGTCTGGAAATGCTGTCTCCGACAGACCGAACCACATGTCATTCACGGCTGTTCATTTCACCGGAGGACCCTGCTGTGTGATACAGCCTGGGGAAGAACTGCAAGGCGGTAAAAACAATGACTGCAGATGCTGGAAACCAGATTCTAGATTAGTAGTGGTGGAAGAGCACAGCAGTTCAGGCAGCATCCAAGGAGTTTCGAAATCGACGTTTCGGGCAGAATCCATTCATTAGGAATAAAGGCAGTGAACCTGAAGCGTGGAGGAGGCTAGAGGAGGGTGGGGGTGGAGAGAATGTAGCGTAGAATACCATGAGTGATTGGGGGAAGGGATGAAGGTGATAGGTCAGGGAGGAGGGTGGAGTGGGTAGGTGGAAAAGGAGCTAGGCAGGTAGGACAAGTCCAGACATGTCATGGGGACAGTGCTGATCTGGAAGTTTAGAACTAGGGCGAGGTGGGGGACGGGGAAATGAGGAAACTGTTGAAGTCCACATTTATGCCCTGGGGTTGAAGTGTTCCGAGGCGGAAGATGAGGCGTTCTTCCTCCAGGCCTCTGGTGGTGAGGGAGCGGCGGTGAAGGAGGCCCAGGACCTCCATGTACTCGGCAGAGTGGGAGGGGGAGTTGAAATGTTGGGCCACAGGGCGGTGTGGTTGAGTGGTGCGGGTGTCCCGGAGATGTTCCTTAAAGCGCTCTGCTAGGAGGCGCCCAGTCTCCCCAATGTAGAGGAGACTGCATCGGGAGGAACGGATACAATAAATGATATTAGTGGATGTGCAAATAAAACTTTGATGGATGTGGAAGGCTCTTTTAGGGCCTTGGAGAGAGGTGAGGCAGGAGGTGTGGGCGCAGGTTTTCCAGTTCCTGAGGCGGCAGGGAAAGTGCCAGAATGGGAGGGTGGGTTGTAGGGGGGTGTGGACCTGACCAGGTAGTCACTGAGGGAACGGTCTTTGTGGAAGGCGGAAAGGGGTGGGGAGGGAAATATATCCCTGGTGGTGGGGTCTGTTTGGAGGTGGCAGAAATGACAGCGGATGATTTGGTTTATGCGAAGGTTTGTAAGGTGGAAGGTGAGCACCAGGGGCGTTCTGTCCTTGTTACGGTTGGAGGGTTGGGGTCTGAGGGCGGAGGTGCGGAATGTCGATGAGATGCATTGGAGGGCATCTTTAACCACGTGGGAAGGGAAATTGCGGTCTCTAAAGAAGGAGGCCATCTTGTGTGTTTTGTGGTGGAACTGGTCCTCCTGGGAACAGGTCTGGCAGAGGCGGAGGAATTGGGAATATGGGATGGCATTTTTGCAAGAGGTAGGGTGGGAAGAGGTGTAATGCAAGAGGTAGGGTGGGAAGAGGTGTGCAAGAGGTAGGGTGGGAAGAGGTGTGCATCGGGTCAAATCCCTGTCACATACGTGACTGTTGTTCTCATGTTCATTTTTTCTCTACGTGTGCTGAAGTAACACAGTGAGGGAGCAATTACTGTTGTCAGACATACATGTAGGGGCGTATTAAATACTGAAGTTGTGAGATTTGAGCAGTGTTTATTAACATAGACCATTCAGTGTTCGAAACTCTGGCTCAGGAATTTGACAGAGAGCGAATTTGAGCAAAGGTTGAGCCAGGGCGTTCACCCCATGACGTAACACGAGTTTCTGCGGTTGCTTTGTTGTTCACCTCATTTGTGTGTTTTGCATCATTGAGGATTTTGAAGTTGTCCCCTCTATAGAAAAGGCCTGTGCTTTTGCAACATTGTACAAAAGATGCAGTACAATAACAGCCGATGCTAATTCTGTCTACATATCCAGATATTGATCCCTGGAAACAGCATTGTGCACTCTCCTCGAGTCTGGAAAACAACTTCCTCACATATAATGTCATATTCTCGCTCTCATGGCACTTTTCATTCCATCGGCTTCTGTTTTTCATGGAATCCGATTCAATGGATCTTGTCACTGTGTGTGTACATGTGTCAATGTATGTCTGCCTCTGTGTGTGCATGCCTGTATGTATGTGTTGGTGTGTGTCGGTGTGTGCATGTCTCTGTGCATCTCTGTGTGTCTGTGTGATAATATGTGCTTGTTTTGTGTGTGTGCGAGTGATTGTGTGTCCCTGTGTATCAGTGATTCTGCGTGTGTGTGAGGAGTTTGGGTGTCTGTGTGTAGGGGGCTTGTAAGGGTGTTTTCTATGTGTCAATGTGTGTATGCCTCTGTCTGTTTGCCAGTGTATGTGCATATCAGTATGTATCTGTGTGCCTGTGTGTGTGTGTCTGTGTTTCTGTCTGTGTGTTCCTTTGTGCATGTATGTACGTACATGTGCTTTTTGCGTGTCTGCATATGTGTTAGTTGTGTGTCTGGCTGAGTGTGTCTGTCCGTGTATGAGAGTAAATGTGCATTTGTGGGGAGGGTGGGTGTCTATGTGTGTTAGTGTGCATGTTTGTTTGAGTGTGTATGCCTGTCTGTGTGTGAGTATGTGTGTGTGTGTGTGGGCAGTGTGGGTGTCTCTGTGTGGGGAGTGTGGATGTTTTCGAGCGTGGGAAGCATGGTTGTCTTTGTGTTTGTGTATGTGTGTGTCTGTGTCTGTGTGTGTGTGTGTGTGTCTGTGTGTGTTTCTGTGTTTATGTCAAAGAGTGTGGTGCTGGAAAAGCACAGAATTTCAGGCAGCATCCAAGGAGCATGAAAGTTGGAATTTCGAGCATAATCTCATCATTAGTAACGAGGCTTGTGGACCATGTGGGCCGAATGATAAATGGAAGGGGATGGTGCTTGGGTAAGGCAGCTGGGAAGGCGACAAATAAATGATGGTGGAGTGAAGGTGATAGGTTGGAGCAAAGAGTGAAGTGGATAGTGGGAAAAAAGACGGACAGGTAGCACAGTTCAAGAGGGAGGTGCCGAGTTGGAAGGATGGATCTGGGATAAGTTCTGGTGGGGGGTTGGAATGAAGAAACGAATGAAATCTGTGTCTGTGTGTGTTCTGCGGGTGTGTGTGTGTGTGTCTGTGTGAGTGCATGCGTATGTGTGCATGTATGTATATATATCTGCATGAGTGTAAGCATTTTGTGTGCGTGTGTGTGTGTCATGGGCGTGTGTATGTCTCTTTGTGTGTGTGGCTCTCTGCATCTCGGTGTGTGTCGCGTGTGTGTGTGCGTTTGTAAGTGCGTGTGTAGGGTGGCTATAGGTATGTGAAACTGTATGTGAGTGTCTGTGTGCAGCTGTATATCTCTGTGTGCAAGTGTCTTTGTGTGTGCACGCGTTTGTAGTGTGTGTGTAAGTGTGTGTGGCGGTAGCTATGAGTATTGTGTATCTGTGCATGAGTGTCTGTGTGCAGCTCTATGTGTGTACATGCCTGTGTGCGTGTGCGTGTTTGTAGTGTGCGTGTGTGCGTATATGTGTGTTGATGGTGCTCTCAGTTTAGATTGTGCTGTGAGCTGATACATTCCCTCTGTCCTTCCGAAACTGAATCCCTATGATTTTCGCCCTCCATTACCACCTGTACAGAGGGGTGGGGAGGCCAGCAGAGACTGAGAGCGACAGAAAGCTCAGCAAGTCTGTCACCATCTGTGGGCAGAAATGGAAGTTAATGTTTTGGGTTGAGTAACCCTTCCTCAGAAACTCATGTCAGGGGGATAGTACATCACATTAACACCACAGTGACTGCCAGACTCGCCCTACACTGATACACACAGATAAACACACACGAACACAGAGACATCGAGACACTCACTCATACACTGACACTAATACAGACATGGAGTGTCTGTCAGTATTTCTCTTGCTCCGGTAACTTTGTCAATATATCACTTGGACTCTGGAATGTGTCAGTTTTTTTCAGTCTGTTCATGGTGAGTGTTTTCGTATTGTGCTTGTTCACACTAGTGAGAGAGTCAGTAAGTATGAGTGGAGAGTGATTGTAGGACAATTTCATTGCTTGCCGAAACCTAACCTGGAAGAATTGTAAAGTGTGTGGAGGACAGTGTGAAACTCCAAAAGGGCAGTGACAAATTGGTGTAGTGTTCTGTTTTATGGCAGATGAGCATCAATGCAGAGCAGTGTGAGATGATGCACTTTGGTAGGAATAACATTGACAGACAATATAAAATATCTGTACAGTTATAAAAGGGCTGCAGGAGCACAGGATGCTGGATATATATGAGGACAGATTATTGGACATGGCAGGACAAGGGAGGAGAGCAGTAAATCTCACAGATTATTTTCAGTATCTGAGCTTTTTACAGGAGGAGGTATAGGAGGGAGCCTCCGTGCTCCCTTCCTGGGAGGTAATGGCGACGATGTGTTGTGAGCCCACCCTCCGGCCACCGAGATGCTGGAGTTTCCATTTATACCAGCTCGACACAAAAGGGAGATGGCATCAGGGCCACGGCTTCTAAGTTGTGCCAGGGAAAACGGAACTGCCAGTGGGTTTAAAGTGAGAATTGCCCTTCACTGAACGTTGCTCCTTACTCGTTTGGTGAGATGTGGATGTTTCAGATTCTCCACACGAGGCATCCCGGTCCTCTCCAACTCGTAGCAGGGTCCTCCCCATGTGGTGGTGGGGTGGTGGGGGTGGGGGTGGTGGT
This sequence comes from Chiloscyllium punctatum, assembly GCF_047496795.1. NCBI lineage: Eukaryota > Metazoa > Chordata > Chondrichthyes > Orectolobiformes > Hemiscylliidae > Chiloscyllium > Chiloscyllium punctatum. Next base: position 908,030 of record NW_027309827.1, read on the forward strand.
GGTGGGATGAGGGAGCGGGTATCGGGCACTCCACCACCCGGCTTGACCATTTCTGTCCTATTCCAGGCTGTTTCTCCTGGAATGGTACAAAGGGAGGGAGGGAGGGAAGGTTGCAGAGGGTGGCCCTGCTCTTAGTTCTGGTGTAGGTGTGGCAGGGGAAATGGTGAGGTGTCAGGAGGGAGTTAGTCCATAGTGTTACGGCCATGTTGCGTTATTAGTGTGGGTGGTATAGTGGAGGGAAATTAGGAGAGAGAGAGAGAGGGAGAGAAGGTGCAAGAGTGAGAGTGGTGGAGCATGAGCCTAGTTCGGTGGTCGGTGCGATAACAAATATACAGTGAGTGTGAGGGAGCAGAGAGAATACAGTGACCCTTACCCTGACAGAGTGGGGAAGGTTATTGATGCTTGTCCTGTATTGCTGGACATTTCCTCAGAACGCAGATACAGCACTGAGCTGGGTGGTGAGCTCGGACAATGCTCAGGGGGTCTGGTGGTGTGGGTCCCTCTGGGAAGAGAATGGTCTAACTCTGTACTAGCCCATCCACCAGGTCTTCCAAACCCCTGTCCAAAAAACCGTGTTGTAATTGTCCCTTATCTGCCATGTGCAAGGTAAACAGTGCAGGGCAACTTCTAACTAAGAAAGCTCAACCGTCTGCCCATTGGCCTTTTGAAGATGACACCAGTGCCAGAGATCACGGAATATCCAGGGGCATCCGAGCGATGCTGAGTACCTCCAGCCATGATGGGTGTGAGAATCGGGCTGGTATTGAATAAGAGGGACACCATGGGGTGGAGTGGGTAGTTAATGAGGTGAGTTTGATAAGATAGCACCAGAAACTTGCTCAGACTCGTACAGACAATCCATCTGTCACATTCAATGAAAATGTCACTGAGACAAATTATTCTTAGATTCAGACCAGTGAGTCATAGATTCTGTTGAAACCACTAACAGTCACAAAGCTGCAGTTGTTTGTACAATGCTCTCCATCACAGAGAAGAACATAAACTTGACCTACCCTTGGGAAATAAGGTAGGGCAGGAGATTGAGTTATCAGTGGGGAAGCACTTTGGAACAAGTAATCATAATTCTATTAGTTTTAAAACAGAGATGGAAAAGGATGAAGTGGATCTAAAAGATAATGTTTTAAATTGGAGGAAGGCTAATTTGATTATATTAGGCAAGAACTTGGATAGGGTAAATGGACAAAGTCTTTTGCCTGGGGTCCGAGAGTCCAGAACGAGAGGGTATAGGTTTGGGGTGAGAGGGGAAGGATATAAAAGTGAGTGAAGGGACAATATTTCACACGGAGTGTGGTACGTGTATGGAATGAGCTGCCAGATGAAGTGGTGGAAGTTGGTATGATTGCAACATTTAAGAGGCATTTGGATGAGTGCATGAATAGGAAGGGTTTGGAGGAAAATGGGAAGGACGCTGCCAGGTGGGATTGGATTGGGTTGGGAAAACTAGTCGGCATGGATGAGGTGGACCGAAGGGTCTGTTTCCATGCTGCACATCTCTATGACACTATGACTCTAACTTCCAAACTGGATTGGAATCGATATTCACAGATAAGGGGCCAGCTCAGAAGTGGGAAGCCTTAAAAAATGAGATATCAAGAGCCCAGAGACAGTATGCCCCTTTTAGGGTGAGGGGTAAGGCTGGAAGGTGTAAGGAATGCTGGCGGATTGGAGAAATTGATGGCCTGGTCACGGGTAAGAGGGATGCCAATGTCATATAAGGATATCAGGAGTCGATGTTTTTACAGTATTCATTCACGGGATGAGAGTATAACTGGCTTAGCCTGCATTTATTACCCATCACTAATTGCCAAGCGGCAGTTAACAGTTAACCATATTGTTGTGGGTCTGGAGTCACATGTAACCTAGACCAGGTAAGGATGGCTGTTTGCTTCCTTCAAGGGCATCAGCGAACCAGTTGGGTATTTCAAACAATCAGAACTAGATATATCATCGTCATCAGTCTCTGAATTCCAGATTTAAAGTGACTGTCAAGAAGAGTCTATCACCAGTAGAAGTATAATTAAAAGGGAAATCCGGAGGCCATAAAGGGGGCTTGAGATAGCTTTGACAAATAGGGTTAAGGAGAATTCAAAGGTACTGTACAAACACATTAAGGACGAAAGAGTAACACGGGAGAGTTTTGGGTCACTTAAAGATCAGCAAGGCTTCCGATGTGCAGAACAACAGGAGATGGAGGCGATACTAAACAAGCACCTTGCATCAGTATTTACTGTGCAGAGGGATATGGAAGCTAAGGAACTTCCGAAATTAACAGTGACATCTTGAAAAGTATCTGTATTACAGAGGAAAAGATGCTGGAGTTCGTAAAGCCTGTAAAGACGGAAACGTCCCCAGGACCTGATAAGAGTCACCGCGAACTCTGTGGGAAGCTAGGGAAGGGATTGCCGGGTCACATGCTGAGATACTTGTATCATTGATTGTCACAGGTGAGGTGCCAGAAGATCGGAGGTTTGATAACGTGATGTCATTACTTTAAAAACATTAAGAAGGATGGTAAGGGAAAGCCGATGAGCCTGACGTCAGTGATGGGCAAGTTGTTGGTATGGATGTATTTTGAATGGCAAGGACTGATACGGAATCGTCAACGTAGCTTTAAGCATAGGAAATGGTGTCTCACGAAATTGACTGAGATTTTGTGAAGAAACTGACTAAGAGGATTCATTGAGGCCGAGGTGCACATTGCGATATAGACTTCATTAAGGCATTTGACAACGTTCTACATGGTAGACTGGTTAACTAGGTTAGTTCACATGGAATGCACATGGAAAATTAGCCATGTGGATACAAAAATGGCTCGAAGGTAGGAGATAGAGGGTGGTGATGGAGGATTGCTTTTCGAACTGGTGGGTTGTAACTAGTTGTGTGCGACAAGTATCAGTGCTGGGTCCACTGTTTTTCATTATTTATATAGATCATTTGGATGTGAACACAGCAACGATAGTTGGTTAGTTTGCAAATGACACCATACTGATGTTGTTGTGGACACACAGAAGGTTTACGTCAGAGTACAATGAGATCTTGATCAGGTGGCCTGATCGGCTGAGGAGCATCGAATGGTGTTTAGTGCAGATCAATGTGAGGCACTGCATTTTGGAAATGCAAATCAGGGCAGGATGTGGACACTTAATGGTGAGGTCCTGTGGAGTGTTGCAGAACAAAACAGTTTTGGAGTGTAGGTTCAAAATTCCTTGAAAGTTGTGTTACAGTTTGATAGAATACTGTAGAAGCCATTTGGTATGCTTGCCTTTATTGGTCAGTGCTTTGACTATATGAATTGGGTGGCCATGTTGCTGCTGTACAGCACATTCATTCGGTTATTTTGGGGTATTGTGTTCAATTCTGGTCTCCCTCCTATCAGAAAGATATTGTGAAACTTGAAGGGAGACAGAAAAGATTTACAAGGATGTTGCCAGGATTTGAGCTGCAGGGAGAGAGTGAGTAGGTTGAGGTGATTTTTCTTGGAGTATGAGAGGCATATGTAGGGTTAATAACCATATCTCTTTCGCAAAGCTAGAGGGCATGGATTTCAGGTGAGACCCAAGGACCAACTTTTTCTAAAACAGAATGGTGCATGTGTGGAATGAGCTACCAGTGGAGGTGGTGGTGCCTGTTATGATTACAACATTTAAAAGGCATTTGGATGGGTACATGAAGAGGAAGGGTTTACATCGAAATGTGCCATGTGCTGGCAAATGGGACTAGTTTAATTTGGGATATCCCATCGGCATGGACAAGTTAGACTTAAGGGTCTGTTTCTGTGCTGTACATCTCCGAGAGTCTATGATTCTGTCTGAACTCACACCAGTATACTATTAATTCACCATTGCCGGAAATACCAGCCTATGTTATTTGATGCTATCGAAATGTCTTCACTTCAGCATTTTTAAACATGCGAACACATCCTTCCACAACACTGACTCCGAGTCTCTCTCCATCCGTCTATTTCCCAAATCCCTCCCATTTGTTGCTATATAAACTGTTGGTATTTAAACTGAGCATCAGCTTCCAACATTAAGCAGCTTAGAAACAATGTTCAAAAAGCATAGCGTGTGTTTTATTTGACTTCCCGGTGTCCTGCTCTGTGCTCCATGTTGGATAGTGAACTTTCAGCAGTTTTGATGCACACCTTTCTAACTTGCTCTGCGCCGATCAATTGAACGCCTGTGGTAATCACTCTCTACTGATCATGTGCTCAGTAACACAAGGAATCGCTTGCACTGTTACTGATCCAGAAGAGCCTTCTCAATAGTACTTGAGTGACATTTAACTTAATTCTAGTTTTGGAATGTTCGTGGAAAAGCTGGGGACGGTTTCCTGGAGGCTGTGCTTTAAGCTACTGTGGAAATTCAGGAAGACCAGATGCTTTGGTGACCCAACTCTGGATGAGTCATGGTGACTGTAGTGACAGCATCTGCAACATGACCATCAAAAGGAGCAGAGACTGCAGAGAGGGGACTATCTTAAAATGGAATGAGGGAATCACAATCAGATCAGAGAATAACTGCCTCCTATCCCTGTGTGCCAGTCTCGAGCAGTTGAGTGACGGCCTCCTGTTCCTGTGTTCCAGTCTCGAGCAGTCGAGTGACTCGCTTCTGTTCCTGTGTCGATGTTGAGAGCAGTTTAATGACTGGCTCCTGTTCCTGTGTTCCAGTTTCTGCCTGCTGCCCCTGAGTAACAGGCTCCAATAGCTGTGTGCTATCCTCCTGCTGCCCTTCAGTAACAGGCTCCAATACCTGTGTGCTAACCTTCTCCTGCCCCTGAGTAACAGGCTCCAATACCTGTGTGCTAACCTTCTCCTGCCCCTGAGTAACAGGCTCCAATAGCTGTGTGCTGTCCTCCTGCTGCCCTTCAGTAACAGGTTCCAATAGCTGTGTGCTCTCCTCCTGTTGCCCCTGGGTAACAGGCTCCAATAGCTGTGTGCTGTCCTCCTGCCCCTGAGTAACAGGCTCCAATAGCTGTGTGCTCTCCTCCTGCTGCCCTTCAGTAACAGGTTCCAATAGCTGTGTGCTCTCCTCCTGTTGTCCCTGAGTAACAGGTTCCAATAGCTGTGTGCTCTCCTCCTGTTGCCCCTGAGTAACAGGCTCCAATAGCTGTGTGCTATCCTCCTGCTGCCCTTCAGTTACAGGCTCCAATACCTGTGTGCTAACCTCCTCCTACCCCTGAGTAACAGGCCCCAATAGCTGTGTGCTCTCCTTCCGCTGCCCTGGGTAACAGGCTCCAATAGCTATGTGCCCTCCTCCTGAGTAACAGTCTCCAATAGCTGTGCGCTCACACCCTGCTGCTCCTGAGCAACAGGCATCAATAGCTGTGTGCTCTCCACCTACTGCCCCTGATTAACAGGCTCCAATACCTGTGTGCTCGTACTCTGCTGCTCCTGAGTAACAGGCTCCAATATCTGTTTGCTCTCCACCTGTTGCTCCTGAGTAACAGGCTCTAACAGCTCTGTGCTCACCTGCTGCTCCTGTGTAATGGAACTGAAGGACTGAATGGCCTTTTCACATTCCATTCAGTTCGTATTGACTGAAAGTCTTTCTGCTGTTTTTGTAAAATACCATCAAAATCAGAATGTTGAATTTATATTTTATTTCTCATTAACTAAACAATCGTGCTAACTGACTCTGCTTTTGTTATACTGGTCTGAGAAGCTGAACGAGTAACAGTTTCAAGAGGCTGATCAGTTCCTCCTGTCCCTCTGTAACAGGCCGAAAGGCCTATGTCTTCCTATGCCTCTATAGCAGGCATTTGGGGACAGAATTGTTTCTCCCTGTTCCTGAGCAGCAATTTCAATGCGCTGAATGGTGCCTCGAAGTTAGGAAATGGTTTGATACCAGGGCATTTCAAACTACGAGCAGCATTACTCAAGTATCTCGAAACTTCCCTACAAGGCATTTTATGCATCTGATCTGTTATTCTATCCCTGTCTCCTTTTTACAAACAGGATGGAACATATACAATCCTACAATGTTCCAGCAATACTCCTACATACAAGGAAGAAAGATTAAAAAGATTGAAAGATTTATGATCTATCCCTCGGCAACAGTCATCCATTCAATCCAGACTGAGTAAATGTTCCTTTTTATTGGGATGTGTAAAATGAGGTAAGGAACTGGTTAACTGAAGCTGTTTGTTTGGTGACTGTGATTAATGTCAGTCTCCAGAGATTGTATTTATCCCAGTGGAGGGTTTACATATTTTAATGATAAAATGGACACCGTTAAATGTGTTATCCCATAGTATGAGTGGGTGTCTCACCGACAGCACTCACAGGGATCAGCAGCTGCAGAGACAGGGGAATGGGAGATCTGACTCTGAGAACTTTAGACTGGAATGTAACAACAATGGACAGGAGTTTATCCTATTATGCATGGATTCTTTCTACATATCATTCCAGGCCATTACCATGGCGGATCGAATATGGACTTTACATTATTCAATATTTTTATTATCCTACCCTGGCTATTATTGGTGTACCTGGTAAGTTTCACTGTCCATTTATTATTTGCATTAATCATGTGTGACTGTATTATTTTTCTTTACATTTACTCTACTGTGTAAACATTCACTCTCCAAACCACCAGGAACAACTTTCCTTCTTTCGTTCGGGCACTGTGCCTTGTCGGACCTACTCAGTTTCAGCTATGGAACACAATTCATTGTATCACAGCCCTAGTTCAATATTGAAAGCTTGGAGATCACTGTCTTCTGTTCTGGTTAGAAACACCATTTCGTTCCTCTGAGTTCATCTCATCCCTGGCCATTATCTGAGGCTGAAACAGACGAGTCACAACTATGGTGATCCCTTTGTCCACGAGCTGATTCCGAACCCATATCTGAACCATTCCTATTTGTAATTGTTAACGTCTCCTGAATATACTTCACTGGCTTATTCTATCTGCGATTTGAACCCTGAGCTATGAAATGTAGTCTTAATGATCCCAATAATCTGCTGCTGACACTCCCAAATTCAAACCTGCAAATCTGAGTCGACATTCCAAGGCTCGGTTCTCACCTCACACCAAAATCCCATCATTTCTTTGAGGATCGATTTATATTTTTGCCGGGTCTGGCAATGCCTTTAATTTAATATTTTGAACTACATCGTTTCCTCTGTCTGTGGCACAATCCTCAGTGTCTCTATATTGATTACCCAAACCCTTGTCACTTATTCTCATTTAAACTAATTCCTTCCATGTGTGTTCTCTCTCAAACAATATTCATATTTATCGCCACCAAAACACACACATACGCACACACATACTCTCTCTCTCTCTCTCTCTCTTTCTATCTTTTCCAGCAACACATTTTTAAGCTCTGATCTCCAGCATCTGCAGTCCTCACTTTCTCCCAGTTTATGGAATACTCCACTAGCATGGTCTGCACAGCTCTCCATTCTGGCTTAACTTGTCTCGGTTTACGGTATCTGGGTTGGTTCTGTGAGGCCGATTCGGATTTTGATGTAACGAAGCATTTCAACTGATCTGCCAATGTTTTCATTTGATGTTCTCATTTTTGTGATTGGACCCACCATTCTCTCACTTCTCCAGTTATTCTCACTCCCCTGTCTCCTTATCCATATTTTCGCAACATGTTATCAGTTAATTAATTGTTTGTTTTTCTGTATCGTTCCCTGGTGTTTTATTTTTGGCTTCTGAGTGTATCGAATGCTGTCATTGTGAAGCTCTGAAAGAATGAAATAGTGTGTATTGGGCAGTTTTTCACTTCCTGGTGTGTCCCATATGCTTATCTTTGTTGGACAAGGGGTTCCAGTAGCTTTGAGAGATGTACCTGTCCACTCAACGACTGTGTTTGTCGCTCTCAGCTGACAGTGCAGTCAGTAACACGAGGGAACCCCGCGACAACCATTATAAAGGACAAGGCATCCAACCTGTAACTGAGGAGCTTCTGACTGTCTCCTGTTATTGAAACGTTAGTGGATGGGCTTGGGATGGTTTGCAGGAGGTCGTGCTGTGAGCTGACTCTCACATTCAGAGAGACCTGATGATTTGGTGACGCAAATCTGGATGGAGCATTGCGACTGTAGTTGCAGCATCTGGGTCTGTAACATGAACAAGAAAAAATGAGCAGAGATTCAGAGAAGGAAAACTCTGAAACCACGGAGTGAGTGTGTGGGGAAAGGAATCTGACAAATCTGGCTGTGTCTTAACGTAGGTACACACGCCCTCTCGCTCTCCCCCGACATACACCCATGCACCTCTCCCTCTTCTCCCCGCGCACATTCACACTCCCCTCATCCATACTAATAAATCATATTTTCTCAAAATTATTCAATTTGTATACAGTCAGTCAATACGGTATTTTATAAACTCATACTTTGCAAATAAAATCAGTCTGACTCCAGGAGAAGACAAAGACAGACTCAAAACAAGACCTCACGCCTGTATAACATAGTCTGTCCGGAGGGGTCCATTCCTTTACATCGTTAGTACCTTAAGTTATCTCCAGGCAGTGACTTGAAATAAATTCTCAGGTTTGCATATTAATCAATCAAAACCTGCACCTCCATTCTAACTGATAAAAGGTTTGGGAGACATCTTCGATGTGTTAAATTCACGTCCATGTGTTGTACAGCCCTTTGATCTTTTCCTTGTAAATTATATGTCTAAGGTCTTCTGCTCTCACTAACACCTGATGAAGGAAGAGCGGGACTAAAGCTTGTGTTTTTCAAAATAAAACTGTTGGACTATAACCTGGTATCTTGCCATTTCTAACGTTGTCCAACCCAGTCCAAACCAGCACCTCCATATCATAGCTTTTGTACATTAGCGCCTCTCCAACAAAATACATTTTCCTTATCCCATTTGCTTTTGTTTTGCATATTAACCTTTTGTGAGGCACGTTATGCAATGCCTTCTGGAAGTCCAGAACTAAGACATCGATAGGATCCCCTTCATCCACCATGTTTGTCAGATTTTTTTGTTAAAACATAAGTCAAAAAATAAACAAACCTGACTTATCCTTCAGTAAATCATGTTGACTGCAATGGATTGTGGTTTGATTTGAACATTTCCTGTTATTAATTCCTTAATTACTGATTTTAACAATTTGTCTTCAATTCCCAATCGTTTGTTCATCCCTTTTCATTCCCTAGTGAAGTTGGCTTATCGAAGTTCTTCCCTTTCTATAACCTCGACATTCCCTTTCAATTCACAAGGTTGTAAATGATCTGCTGCAATTGCTGTGTAAGAGGCAAGAGTGGCTGAATGGACTCATTCTGTTCCTGCTTTACACACTTGATGAGTTGAATGTCCTCCTGGTGTTCCAACATTATAGTCTCGATGGACTGAATATCCTCCCAGTGTTCCTTCATTATTTTCTCGATGGCTTACATGTCTTGATCCTGTTCCTGCTAAAGCCACTCAAGGTCTCAATGTCCTTCTTCTGTTGCTCAGTGACAGGTTTGGGGACTTATGGAATCTCCCTGCTGTTAAGTCACATTTCGAGGGCTGAATTGTGCAGGCACGTTGTGATGCCCACAATGAGTAGCTCAGTGGTTAGCACGACTGCCTCATAGCACTAGAGATCCAGGTTCAATTTCAGTCAGGAGTCACTGTCTCACATTTTCACTCTGCCTGCAAGGGTTTCTATCGGGTACTCCAGTTTCCTCCCAGCCCCACGATGTACAGGTAAGGTGCATTAGTCAAAGAAAATGCCAGGTAACAGAAATTGGGTGGGGAGCAGGGGGGTATAGTGTGATTTAAATGTGGTGGTCTTCGGAGGATTAATTTGCTGTCTATGGGTCAAATGGCCTGCTTCCACGTTGTAGGAATTCTACATTTAACACCTTCATTGCACAAATCAGTTGGGGGAATAATCTCTCAGTTAATTCCAATCTCCCCAGTGAGGAGATAAATTCTGTACACACTACTCCAGATGTGGTCTCACCGAGATTCTGTACATCACCAGCAGCACTTCAAAAGCCTATTGTAAGGTTCCCATCCAGGTTAGAGCAGTCTCAGTTGTTTGGGGGAATACACAGCATTGTTGAAAGATTATTGTCCTTCTCTACTTCACCAGCATAACTGGAGATCTGGTGAAAATGTCATCATGACACTTGAGAGAAATGAGTAGGATGTGGTGAGATGACATCAATGTTGAGATATGCCTCACCAGACATCTCGCCTGAACCTGCCATTAATCTCCCCAGAGCCCATGTCACTCAGATTCCACAGAATCTGGTAAGGTGGAGCTCAGAAACAGCAAGCAGAAGCAAACATTTATGGGAGTTATACCTCAAAGCCAAAATTGTGATACAAATGCTGTTTATATTACAGAACAGGAAATTACATATCCAAGTTTTGTGGGTACTACAATAAAAATGGGTAGCTTCAAGTAATATTGGAACAGTGTTAACCCAAGTGAATTTTAATGCTGGGGAAATGGATTTCATGAGGGAGTATGAGATGGGTTGCTTTAACAGTATTTTCAGCACCAGCTAGAGTTCAGACTGTTTTGAAATTGGTGTTGTGTGATCAGAGAACAGAAAAAAATGACAGGGAAACTAACCAGTTACTTAGTGTCTGTCTTCATGGAGGAAATAACAAGTGATCATGGGACTTGTGTAACTAAACGCTAAAATCATCCATATCAGTGATGAGGTAGTATTTGAAAACATATGTGGATTGAGGATTGATAAGTCTGACAGGCCGATCTAATTCATACTGAAATTTCAGAGAATGCAGCAGTGCACAGATTGATTGCATTGAGGATCATTGTATTTTTCCATGTCCAATTTGGAAGATAATGAATGCATTCCAAGGATTTAGGAAAGAAAGAGGAGGGAGAGTGGAGACCTACAGAGCAGCTAACCTGTTATCCACAGTAGGGAATCTGTTGAAATTTATTATAAAGAATCTGATATTGTACACTTAGAGAACAATAGCAAACGTCAAGAGAATGATGCTAGATTTCTGATAGGGTAGTCAAAATTTGCAAACTTTTTGCTTGAAGATAACCGTTGTGAATGTAAACAATGGAAAACCAGTGAATATGCTATAGTTGGATACTCAGGAGGATTTTCAAGAACTCATGCAGTAAGTTAATAGAGAAAAAAAAAGTACACTAGGAGAAACATACGCAAATTGAGCAAGGTAAAAGTTAGGTTTGATTTTGTTTAAAGAGAATCAGTATATAGGCGGTGTAGAGCTCCATGCTCTCTCTCCACGGATGCTGTCTGACTCACTGTGATATCTACCACGTGTGGGTTTAAGTACAGATTGCAGCTTCTACAGTAAGTTATTCCGACTAGAAGTAAAGACATTCTGCGCGAGTTACACAGAGTGTTGGTGAGACTGTACATGAAGTATTGCTTACAGATCTGATGTCATAATCTAATTAAAATTTCTGACAGAAGAGAGTCTATGCTCCTGTGATTGCATGGTGTGAATATGAATTCGTCGGTTTCTGAAGAGATTATTAACAAGAGTTATAAGTGTGAACTGTCAAAGGAAAAGGTAAGAGAAAACAAGTGCAACTTTGTTACAGTCTGAACCCAGAGAATGCAGCATTACAGCAGGGAAGTGACAGAACTATGAAGCAAATACATTAGTTCTGTCTTCACAGAAGAAAAAAAAACAAACAAGTCAAATCTTCCCAACAATACTGGGAAACCTTAATCTCGAGGGATAAAGAATGAGATTAATAAATAAATGTATTGGGATAAATTATTGGGACTTAAAGTATGGTTGAACTCAGCATACAGATGGAAGGTAAGAAGACAAAATCCAACACCAGAGTATTGTGCTTAAATAAAGGAGACTACAATAGGATGAGGGAGGGGAGGAGTTAGCTAAAGTTGGCTGAATGAAAAGACTTTAAGGTGGAACTGTTGATGAACACTGGCTGGCTTTCAATGCAATTTTTCCAAGTGCTCAGTAACAGTATATAAGAGGGAAATGGAAGGACTGAAGGAAAATGGTAATCTGTCGTGGATGTCTCAGAAAATAAGGTAGTTGGACATCACGTGTAGTGTTTCAAAGATTGCAGATAATACTAAAATGAGTGTCAGAGCAAAGTGTGCAGTGGAATGTTAAACTTTACGAAGGAACATAAATAGTTTAAGCTAGTGGGCAAAGGTCTGGCAGACGGAGTACAATTGTAATAAATGCGAAGCCATCCATTTTGGTCGGAATACCAGTGAAAAGGACTATTACTTGCATGCTAAAACAAATACAGCATGTTTATGTTCAGAGGGACTTGGGTGTCCTTGTGCATGAATCACAGAAGTTGGTCTGCAGGTGCAACAAGTAATTAACGAGGCAAATAGATTTGCTAAAGGGATTGAGTTTAAAAGCAGGGAGGTTATGTTGCAGCTGTACAAGGTGCTGGTGAGACCACACCTGGAGTATGATGTGCAGTTTTGGTCTCCTCACTTGAGAAATGATGTCCTGGCACTGCGGTGGATACAGAGGAGGTTCATTAGGTTGGTTCCGGAGTTGAAGGGGTTCACTTATGAGGAGAGACAGAGTAGACTGGAATAATATATTGATTGGAATTTGAAAGAATGAGGGAGGATCTGATAGAAACATATATAATTATGAAAGAAATAGATCAGATAGAAATAGAGAGGACGTTTCCAGTAGAAGGTGAAACTAGGACAAGAGGGCAACGTCTCAAAATTAGGTAGAGCAGATTCAGGACTGAATTCAGAAGGAACATCTTGACCAAGAAGTTTGTGAATCGGTGGAATTCCCTGCTGAGTGAAATAGTTGAAGCTTTGTCATTGAATGTGTTTGAAGCTCAGATAGATAACGTTTGAGCAGTAAAGGAACTAATGGTTAAGGTGAGTGGACGGGCAGGTAGAGCTGAGGCCATGAAATGATCAGCCATGTTTTTATTAATTTTCCTAGTTCTTATGTAATGGGTCAACATGAAATGGGAATCATATTTGAGAAACCGACTGGTCTACACATACGGTGAAGCAATGGATGCTGTGCATTTGGATTTTCAGAAGGACTTTGGTAAAGATTCTGGCCTCTTATGCAAAGTCAAATGTTAGAGGGTTGGGCCTAAAAAATGAACATGATTTTCGAATGGGAGAGCTGAAAGGAAACAGTGAACAGGAATAGAACATTCTGTTTTGAAGTGCAAGGATCTTTGGTGTCGCAGGGATCGTTGCTTTGGCTCCAGCTATTCCCAATACATCCACAAACATTTAGTTGAGAGAATCAAATACAGTGTAACCCAGTCTGTTGACGGCACTAAATGATGTCGGATGGTGAGTGAGCGAGGAGTATATTAAAGAAAAGCTCTAAAGTGATTGAGACAAGTAGAGTGAAGGGGCAAATGCGTGGCAGATGAAGAGCAATGGGAGTGGATGTGACGGTGTATATTTTGGTGGAAACAATAGAACAGCAACCGATAATTTGAAAATGGATTGGGCGAAACATTTTGATCTTTAAAGTGATTTATACCTTTCTTGGTTTCTTCTGCGCAGACCTCCATGGTCAGTGCAGGGCAGTGAGTTCTGAAGCCAGAAGTCAACACTGGGAATGATATTGGCACACTAACCAGTGTACACAAACACACCAAGAAGGTAGCTGTAGCATAGAAAAGTTCCGGATCTCCCAGTACAACAGTCATGAAAGCAATATTGCAAAAACACAGAACAGGTAGGAAGGTAAAGGCTGTGTTGACCATCATTTCAGGGGGATTTGAACACAGTAGTAAGGGTGTCTTCCTGCAACTGTACAGGCCCTTGGGGACACGCTCATCTCGAAAATTTTGCAGTATTATGTGCAATGTTGGTCTCCTTACTTAATAAAGGACAAACCTGACATTGAGTGAGAGCAGTGAAGGATGACCAGGCTGATCTCTGGGATGACAGACTTGCTGAGGGAGCAGAGTTTGGGGCGACTGGACCTGTATTCCTTGGGCTTTAGGAAAATGAGTGGAGATCTCAATGAAATATTTAAAACACTGACAGGGCGAGACAGATTGGAAGCAACGATGATCATTCCCCTGGTTGGGTTGTCTAAAAGAAGAGGTCACAGTATTAGGTACAGGCAGGCTGCTCTGTACTGAGATGAGAGTGGTGCCCTCAGAGAGTGGTGACCCTGGGAAATTCTATACCGCATCAGGCTGTGGAAGCTAAAACACGGGATATAATTAAGGATTTCTAGACACTAAAGGGATCAAGAGACAGCAGGGGTACGGCTGTCACAAGCTCAGAGATATGAGGAAGGAGGTCTCTGCGGGGTCAACAGGACTGTGTTTCCCATTCCCTTTTCAGATACTGAGGCTGCAGCTGCATGTTCTGTCGGTTTTACCCTTTCAAACCTCGGAGCACATCAGTACAATTTAGTGTCTTGCTTGACCAGTTTAAAGACCATTGAACAGTTGATCACATGTCTGCGTGTCTGGAGTCACTTTTAGGCCAGGCCAGGAAAGCATAGAATTTACCAGAACAGAATTAACTTCCATGAAGTGCATTGGGGAAGCAAATTGATGTTTACAATCGACATTGATTTCAGGATCACTGTTACTGACACCAGATTTTAAATCTCGATATTTTATTTTTTTTAACTTCCACCAGCTGCCTGACCATTAGCCTGATCTGGATTAGTAATCCAGTGCCATTTCCACAGCAGCACCATCTCCACATGGGGACCTATTGGAAACCACACTGAGCAGGTAGTCAGAATAATCTCCATTACAGCCTCACAGGTCATATTCATCTTTAAAGCAAGCATCCATCTATCAAAATGCCTATGTTTAATTCTTTCAAACTCACCATAAGTCTGACCTGTTTACTTCTTAATGTTTCTGAACTGCTGTCTACATGTCTCTGGTATCAATTCATGAGCACTTAAAATAGCTTGTTTGACATCTTCAGGGTCTCTTGACCCTTTGTCTGACACCGGACCAAATACCTCACTCGGCCTGGCTACCAGTTTAGTCTGAACTAGCATTACCCATCATTACTGGACCATTCTATCTACCTAGCCAAGTTTCAATGAAACAAAGGAGGCTTCAAAATCTTTCTCATCAAAATGTGGCAGCGTTTTGACATAGCTGTATGTATCTCCAATTGCTTTTTAATCTCCATCCTGTTACTTTGACTTTGTTGACTAATTCGTACCTTCAAGTTCAACCTCTCGCTCTTTTTGCTCAACTAAAAACCTTCCGTCTCTTTTTCAATCTTCTTCTCTCTATGCTCAGATATGAACCTTCTCCTTCCCTTTTCTCCGTCTCTCTTCTCTCTTGCTTTCTGTTTCTTCTCTCTCTTTCTCTCTTCCTTTGTTTATCTTTAAACTCAATTTTCCTCAATTATAATTTAAGTTTTTCTCAGTCTACTGCACTTATCTGTTTCTCTGATACACCTTAGCGTTTGAGTAATTTCCTGACAATTTCAGCTTTACTTTTTTCCTCGGTTAAACGCAAATCTATGTTCTTTACTAATTCTAAAGGTTTGGCCTTTATTTTTCTTTCTAAACTTCCTTGGAAAAATTGAGAATCATCTTCAAACCCCTCTTAATTATTTTAAGAACCATTTCTCTCACTTTTAATTTAACCAACAACAAGTCTTCGAAATTGAATCAGTTGTCTTACTGACGTTTTATTTAAAGATCTTGGACACCAACATGCAAATGTTTTAATATACTGTGTATTTTCTCATAACTCAAATTTATTCAAATCTACCCAAATGACAGTTTGGATATGCCTAAACCTGTTATAATCGCGGAAGAAAGCCTCCCAAACTCTTACAACACAGGATTAACCGCTCTCCTAATTTAAACCAGTCACAAAGAAATGTTCACCTCATGTCCTAATATCTTAAGTGTCGAGAGGCAAAGATCCATTTACAGAGTCACTACTTAAAAGTAAAATTAACAATTTTGTTATTTAAGTCCAACAGAGAATAATAAAATGAACAACTGTTTAGAAATCCCGTGGGTCAAACGTATCTTTTACCTCCCACTCTACAATACTAGTCTGCTGAAACAAAACCCCCAATAAAGGTTTACAAAAATATCATCATGTTTCAAAATCAGTCAGCTTTGTCGATTTTCCTTTGTAGACTTTGTCTATAGATTTTACTCACGGTCAGCTTTGATGTTCCGCTGTGCAAACGTCTTCTAGACAGGTGTCTACAAAAAGCTCTTCAACTCGCTGTCTATCATTGTGGATGTCTTTAGCAAATCTCCCCCTAAATGTTCAAAACATCCAGATTCATACAACAATGCATCGGATAATTTCATTGATATTGATGTCATCAAATACATTATATTTCACTCTCGATTTGATTTCAGTCTGTTGGTGCATAATTTAATCTGTCTGGGTGAATTTGTATTTGATTTTGTTCCATGGCAACTCAGCATCACTATTGGTTTCACAGACAAATGTTACATTTTAACTTCTTTCAGAACACCTTGTGCCAGCTTCCTGTCTCCCTTAACGGGAAAGTATACCTCTACACCTTCATAACAATGTCTTTTTTTCTGCCCTGCATAGCTTTTCATAAATTTGATCAACTTAGCAAGTTCACATAAATGTACTTTCTGTTCTGAAAAAGACCCATCTTCTCTCATCCTTCCATTACTTATTTCCTTCTTTCCAGTTGTCATTCCAATTACTTACAATGTTATTGGCATTCTTCGACAAAGTATTACATTGTGTGTGTGTGTGTGTATGTGTGCGTGTGTGTGTGTGTGTGTGTTTCGCTTGTGAATAATCATCTTTAGTTGCACTAAGACGCAAGAATGCGATGTAATCACACCCATATGAAGGAGTAAAAGCGCAACGTTTCCAAGTTTTCTGATATCGAAAAAGATGCTAAAAAATCTCCTTTATTCATTGATTGGGAAAGTGAACAAATGACGTTCATGGGCCAAACAGAAATAATTTACTGAACCTTTACTGGGGTCATCGAATGACCAGATATTTAATTTTCTCCTGGGAGTTTAAATTCAGCTTTGTTTGAAGTCTGAGTTACATAAATTTTTTTATCAAAATGCAATCATCATCGGTGACAAAAACAGACATTGTTGGAAATGCTCAGTAGTTTTGGCAGTATCTGTTGTGAGAATGCAGATTGAACATAGCCTAGTGGAATGGGTCTGGGTTGTTTACTTTTTGTCAATAGTGTTCAGCGACGTGCCAGTTAGGTACATTGGTCATGGGTAAATGCAGAGGAATAGAGTAGGGGAATGGTTCAGGGTTAGTTACTCTTCGGAGGCTCAGCATGGACGTGCTGTGTGAAATGGCCTGCTTCCTCACTGCAGGGATTCTATGATTCTATGATTTCTTCATACAAAGGGAGGTCGGTGCCAGGATCAAGAATGCCTCCGAGCATGCGCAGGGCATATTGAATTGGGAGGGGAAACAGCCAGCGGGCGTCGTTCACATTGATATCAATGACATAGGTAAGAAGAATGGAAGGTTGAAAGGTCCTGCAAAGAAAGTCTGGGACAGGTGGGAACTGTATAAAAATGAAAGTGTGCACCTGAACTGGAGGGGCCCTAACATCCTGAAAGGGAGGTGTGATCGTGCAGCTCAGGAGGCTGGGAACCAATTCAGCAGGTCAGAAACTGAACAGAAAGTAGAGGGTGGTCGAATAAACAGGCAGTGCCAGTACAATGACCATGCTGAGGGAAAGAATAATAACAATTTTAAAATATGAATAGAAAGTTGGAGTAAATGATAGGGTCACTGTTATTGGGTTGGAGATCTTGTGCACAAAAGTATTTAAAAAAAGACAAGGGGAGACACAAAGAACACCTCATCGAATCTATAAGGGATTATTTCTTCGATTAACGTATCATGGAACCAACCAGAGAACCGACTTGGTATGATGTAATAAGGAAGGAGTGATAAATCATATTGTCGTAAGGATTATCTTAGAAAGAGTGGCACAGCATGCTGGAGGTTCATATTCAGATTGAAACAGTGAAGACAGTCACATACGAGAGGTTTAGTGTTGGGCAATGACAACTTTCCTGGCCTGAGGAAGCGATTTGCCCAAGTAGACTTGGCAAAAACATTAAAGTGCAGGACAGTTGAATAACAGTGCTAACCCCTCAATTGAAGTGCAATCCTTAGTGGTAAGGAATTGTAAAAAGATGAAAAGTGATCCATAGCTTAACAAGGAAGTCAACAATAACAAGACAGTGATGGCCTGGCTGTATTATCGCCGACTGCTCATCCAGATATTGTTCTTGGGACTCAGGTTCAAATGTTGTCACATTCAATATGAACCTGAAATTAAGAGTCTATTGATGATCATGAAAGCATTGCTTATTGTTAGAAACAGCCATATATTTCACGAGTGTCCTTTAGGGACGGAACCCATCATTCCTACCAGGTCTCACCTCTGTATAACTTCAAACTCACACAAATTTGGTTAAATCTTAACTGCCCTGTAGGGATGAACAATAAGTTCAGTCTAACCGAGCGACTCCCTCATCCTATCAATAAATTAAAGAAAAACGCTTTAAATACCAGCAAACGGTTCTTAAAAACAACGTCAAAATGGCTATGAAGCAAAATGTGTAGAAAGCATAAGAATTGATAAATAACATTTCTCGCAGAAGACAAAAAGGAAAAGAATGCTAAAATTAAATATTGGCGTCTTAGAGGATGAAAGCAGCGAGATTAGATTACTTACATTGTGGAAACAGACCCTTCGGCCCAACGATTCCACACCACCACACCGAAGCGCAACCCACCCATACCCATGCATTTACCCCTTACCTAACACTACGGGCAATTTAGTATGGCCAATTTACCTGATCTGCACATCTTTGTAATGTGGGAGGAAACTGGAGGAAACCCATGCAGGCACAGGGAGAACGTGCAAACTCCACCAAGTCAGTCGCCTGAGGTGGGAATTGAACCCGGGTCTGTGGCGCTGTGAGGAAGTAGCGCCAACCACTGTGCCACCATGCCATGAGATAATAATGGTAAACTCAGAAATGGCATAGGCAAAACCAACACTTCCTGTTTTCATATGGTTTTTATGGTTTCTTTTTTAACGCTGCGAAAGTTTGTTTCCGTTTCGAAAAATTAAACATTTTTTTTTAAAAATAAGGAGTTGTGCCTTCATATCAGAGAGTCTTGTCTGTTTTCTGCTCAGGAGAAGACTTTTCTGCTAGGAATATATTGAATTTGAATATTTATATTGAGTTAATTGGTTAAAGGTTTGAGTATATCTATTTTTTATATCTTTGATGTGTATATGATTTTGCTTCCATTTTAACATTATTATCTATAGGTAATGAAAGGTAACATATAAATAAGGTGTTGTGAAAAATCCTGCTTCTAGGCATAATGTTATTTAGGCCACAGAGAGTTTGGAGAGAAGATTTAGAAAAAAAGTACTACCCAGCAAAGCAGTCAGATAAATGGTGACTGTCAGGAAAGGTAAGAAGGTACTTCAATGTCTCCGGCGACTATTCCTCTACCAAAAAGATTTTCACTTTTTGGAACTGTTGAAGAAGGTAGTCTTTCTGAGGAAAATGGAAGAGCCGTCAGTTATTGGACTGATGGTACGATTTTTATATTAGGCAGGGTTAGAGAAAATTTAGAAGAATTATTGCTACAGTGGGATTTTCAGTCAGGAGCATCAGCAGGAGATTCTGTGGCAGTGAGCATGAGTTTAGGGTGGTTTGTGCTAGGCTTAAGAATGGCTCTAAACTTTTCAAGCACATTGTTAAAGGTGAGACTGAGTACTCATAGATTGTTGTACATATTGGTAGGAATGACTTTTTAGGGAAAATATTAAAGCAGTACAGGGTGAATTTAAGAGGTGAGGTGGATTAAAAATAAAACTTTAAAAGTATTAATTTGTGGTTTACTGCCAATGCCAGCCCCAACCTGTGGAGGAACGAAAGGTTAAAGAAGAAAAATCAATGGCTGAAGAGCTGGGTTGTTGTTGAGGGATTTAGATTTTTGGAAAATTGGAATTTGTTTTGGAATAGAAAACACATGTTCAAAAAGTATTGGTCTAATCTAAACTGGAAATCAACCAATATCTTAGCAGGGAGATTTGCTCACTCTATATAGGGAGACATTATATTGATAGAGAAGGCAAGGGGGTTATTCTAATTGGCAGTGTTAATGGACGGATGGATGGAGAAAGTTATGAATGTGAATAGAGCATGTCCATTAGAAACGAAAGATGAGAGAGTCAGAGTATACACTAATTCTGAAGCACTAAGTTGCATTTATTTCAATGTAAGGGGTCTTATGGGGAAGGTTGATGAACTCAGGGCATGTTTAAGAACATAGAATTGGGGTATCATATTTATTACTGAAAGTTGGTGAAGAGGTGTTCAAGTCGATAGTGTGATGCTGGAAAAGCACAGCAGGCCAGGCAGCACCCGAGGAGCAGGACAATGGACGCTTCCGGCAAAAGCCCCTCATCAGGAAAGGGCTGTTGAAGGCCTTTTGCCCAAAACATTGATTTCCCTGCTCCTCGGGTGCTGCCTGGCCTGCTGTGCTTTTCCAGCACCACACTCTCGACTCTAATCTCCATATCTGCAGTCTCACTTTCGCCTGAGAGATGTTCAAGATTGTCAATTCAACGTTCCAGGTGATAGGTGTCATAGAATGGATAGAAAACGTGGCATACAGTGGGTGGAGAAGGGGAGGCCTGCCGTTTTAGATTAAGGGATAAATTATTGGTATTACTGGAGAAGTTATTTCTCAAAAATCATCAGGTAAAATACATGGGTAGTGTTAAAAATAAGAAAGTAAAGGTCACTTTGAAGAGATTGCACTATATGCTCATTTGTGACAAATCGTCCAATCAAAATATATATTGATAGAAATTAAATATAAGAAAGGAAAGAGTACGTTGACGTTATTGCAACATATGCTCTCCAACAGTAAGAAAGAAATTGAGAAACAGACATGTAGGAAGATCTCGGATATATGTAAGCTTAATAAGGTTGTGGTAATGGGGATTTTAATTTTCTAAAGAAATGATTGGGACTACCATAGTGTTAAAAGGTTGAATCATGAAGAATTTGTCAAATGTGTCGAAGAAAATTTTCTTCATCAGTACCTGGATCATCCGAATCGAGAAGGAGCAAAACGAGACCAGGTTTTGTGAAATAGGCAGGGCAAGCGACTGAAGTGAACATGTGAGAATACTTTTGGGTCTGGCAATCATAACTATTCGTGGAAAATAATACGCCTTCCATTAATATCATATTTTTGATTTAAGTACCATAATTTTTAATGGCATGGGACAAGGACTGTCCAGGTTTTATGGGAGTAGACTTTTTGCAGGTAAAATAATGTCTGACAAGGGGGAGGCATTCAACAGTCTGACGACGTGAGTTGGGAGGCTTTATGTTCCTGTTAGCATGAGGGTAAAGCAGGTAAGGTTAAGGAACCATGGATGACTAAAATTATTGTGGTTCCACTCAAAAATAAAAGACAAACTTACTTTAGATCCAGACAACTTTATTGAATTGAATCTTTTAATCAATATAAAGAGAGTGGGGCACCATTTTGAGAGAAATAAGGAAAGCCCAAAAGAGATATGAGATATCGTGGGCAGATAAGGTTAATGGTAATTCAAAGATACTGTGTAACTACATTAACAGCAAGACTTAACCAGGAGAGTAAGGCCTCTCAAAGTTCACGAAGGACATCGATGTGCTGAACCCAGGAGATGGGGAATAAAATTATCTCATTCCTGATGCAGCAGACAGCAGCAAACACACACTAGTGCCTGCATCTCGCATTCATCCAGATTGAACTCTGTCTGCTATTTGTCAGCTGATTGACCCATTTGATCAAGATCTTTTTGTAATCTGTGGGGGTCTACTCAGTTGTTGGCCCCAATCCTTTCTGTGTCATAACCAATATCATATTCATTCCTTCCCTTACTTGTTAAATCATAACTTTTGATGAACAAGATTATTGTACATTTTTATGGAACAGGCCCGACTCCTCCAATCAGTTCAAGCAGGTCTCCCTGACCGTAGATTTGCTAATTGTTGAAGGTAAGTGTATAGTGGATATCGCCAGAGTGAATTAGCTGGTCAGACTGCCGTGTTTTAAACAAAAAGAATTTATTTAAAACATTAAGTAATGAAATAAAAACAAGCGAATATTGAATACCCAAATAACCCATCCGATCCGAACCTGACAGGCTTTCCCAACTTAATGATGCTGTTCCAAATTGGTTTCAACATTCCCAATAAACAAACCCCTTGGCACAAAGAGTAAAAATTATACAAACCAAGCTTACAGGTTACAAATTCAGAGGACAGAAGGATGGGGAGAGCGTCCAGTTTCAACAGTGAATCTGACTTAAATAACCTTCGAACTGACTGAATTGTGCAGGTGGAGAGCTGGTCACGTTCCCTTGATAATACCAGTTTTTTTTAAGACTTAAAAACCTTCTTCTTGAGGTATTACCAGTTTGGTATAAACCAAAGGACCCCAATGAGCCGTTCAAAATTGAGACATGTTGGAACCGTGGGTCGGTTAGAACCTCTCTGAAACAAAAACCAAGCACAACATAACCTTGTGAAGGGACATTATAAAACTGAATCATTAATATCCAAAGATATCTTCAGTTCTCAAAATAACCAAAAGTAGTGGTTAGTACACAAAAACACACATATGCATTCACTTAGTATAAAAATGCAAACCTGCAGAGCTACATCCAAATTCAGTGTGTGATACACCTACCACTGAGTGTGTCGATCTGTCATTCAAGTTTCGACAATGTTTTGGCAATCAAGACCTGCCACAGGCTCACTTTTCAAACTCTGTGGCTGAAATTACAGGCTCGAGCTAAACAGACTCGCATTTTTGTCCTACAATTTCTCCAAAAGCTTCAATGGGTTATTGTTACAGATGTTGCTAATAATATAAAAACTGAAATGTTGTCGTGCCAACACAAAGCTCAAAGTCTCTTTCTTAGCTGTTGAATATTTCTACCAATAAATATTTCACTTGATGGATAAATACCAATGAGTCTTTCTATCTTCTCGCCGTCTTCCTGCAGGTGTGCAGCACCGACACCCACATCACTCGCATTTATAAGACCATAAGACCATAAGACCTAGGAGTGGAAGTAAGGCCATTCGGCCCATCGAGTCCACTCCACCGTTCGATCATGGCTGCTGGGCAGTTCAACTCCACTTACCCGCATTCTCCCTGTAGCCCTTAATTCCCCGAGACAACAAGAATCTATCAATCTCTGTCTTGAAGACATTTAGCGTCCCGGCCTCCACTGCACTCTGCGGCAATGAATTCCATAGGCCGACCACTCTCTGGTTGAAGAAATGTCTCCGCATTTCTGTTCTGAATTGACCCCCTCGAATTCTAAGGCTGCGTCCACGGGTCCTAGTCTCCTCACCTAACGGAAACAATTTCCTAGCATCCACCCTTTCCAAGCCATGTATTATCTTGTACGTCTCTATTAAGTCTCCCCTTAATCTTCTAAACTCCAATGAATACAATCCCAAGATCCTCAGCCGTTCCTCATATGTTAGGCCTACCATTCCAGGGATCATCCGTGAGAATCTCCACTGGACACGTTCCAGTGCCAGTATGTCCTTCCTGAGGTGTGGGGACCAAAACTGGACACAGTACTCCAAATGGGGCCTAACCAGAGCTTTATAAAGTCTCAGTAGCACATCGCTGCTTTTATATTCCAACCCTCTTGAGATAAGAGACAACATTGCATTCGCTTTCTTAATCACAGACTCAACCTGCATGTTTACCTTTAGGGAATCCTCGACTAGCACTCCCAGATCCCTTTGTACTTTGGCTTTACGAATTGTCTCACCGTTTAGAAAGTTGTCTGTGCTTTTATTCTTTTTGCCAAAGTGCAAGACCTCGCATTTGTTCACGTTGAATTCCGTCAGCCATTTCCTGGACCACTCTCCCAAACTTTCTAGATCCTTCTGTAGCCTCCCCACTTCCTCAGTCCTACCTGCCCGTCCACCTAACTTCGTATCATCGGCAAATTTCCCTAGAATGCCCCCAGTCCCTTCATCCAGATCATTAATATATAATGCGAGCAGCTGTGGACCCAACACTGAACCCTGCGGGACACCGCTCGTCACCGGCTGCCATTCTGAAAAAGAACCTTTTATCCCAACTCTCTGCCTTCTGTCAGACAGCCAATCCTCAATCCATCCCAGTAGCTAACCTCGAACACCATGGGCCCTCACCTTGCTCAGCAGCCTCCCGTGTGGCACCTTATCAAAGGCCTTTTGGAAGTCTAGATAGACCACATCCACTGGGTTTCCCTGGTCTAACCTACTTGTCACCTCTTCAAAAAATACCAACAGGTTTGTCAGGCATGACCTCCCCTTAGTAAATCCATGTTGACTTTTTCTAATCAGACTCTGCTCTTCTAAGAATTTAGAAACCTCATCCTTAATGATGGATTCTAGAATTTTACCAACAACCGAGGTTAGGCTAATTGGCCTATAACTTTCCATCTTTTGTCTTGATCCTTTCTTGGACAATGGGGTTACAACTGCGATCTTCCAATCATCCGGGACTTTCCCTCACTCCAGTGACTCTTGAAAGATCTCAACCAATGCCTCCGCTATTTCCTCAGCCACCTCTCTCAGAACTCTAGAATGTATCCCATCGGGGCCAGGAGATTTATCAATTTTAAGACTTTTTAGCTTTTCTAGCACTGTCTCTTTTATAGCCACCTTGAAAGGCTTTGCTTAATCAGATGGAGCTCATACCAAATGTAAGTTGCTTGTCCCACCTTCCCACTAAAGCCTTCCAACTGCGGAATTAGATATGCATCCTTTTTTTAACTGTATTGACCTTGCGATAGTCCACACATAATCGTTGGGTACCATCTGGTTTCAGTACCATGACTTTAGGTGAGTTCCAGTCACTGTAACTCAGGTCGATTATGTCATCTTGGAGCATGCGTTCAATCCCCTTCTGAAACTGTGCCAACTTTAGAGGATTATGCCTATAAGGATGCTGCTTAATCAGAACAGCATGTCCTTATGCACAATTAGGTAATATTTCCCATTTAATTTCCTGATATCTCCCCATATAATACTAACAACTCTATCACGTCATTTTTTTTTCCTCAGAGAGGTTACTCAATAATTTATCCCAATTTTAGAAAACTTCCTCATTGTCCACTTTAATTTGAGGAACGTTCAATCCAGAATCCTCTGAACTTGGTTCTTCCTTCTGTACTGTAATCATTAACACATTCTCCTGTTGCTGTCCGTTCCCTGTCAAAATACCTTTTGAGCGTATTCACATGACATACTCTGTGAGATTCTTTTCTGTCTGGAGTCCCTATCAAGTAGTTACCATCACTCAATATTCTTTCGCATTTGATAAGTTTCACCAGTCCTTGCTTTTCAAGATCCCCCATCACGAGAAGTAACATACATACTTTATCCCCGATAGCAAAATTGAAAATTTTTGAGTTCTTGTCCACTTCCTGTTTAGGTGCATTCTGCAATACTTTTAAATGCCATCTAGCCAACTCCCCAGCGCTTTTTAATCATTCCAGAAAATTTGAGACATAGTCCAACAGTGTGGCCTTTTACTTCTGATTTACTAATTACTCCTTCATCGACTTTAACGGTCCTACCTCTTAATAACCTAATTAAAATGGACAGAATTTGGTCAATTCATTTTGTGCATCTCTGATCACTAAAAGCCCTTACCCCAATGAGCTGGATAATTCTTACCATAAGCATTCAACATGATCGTTAAAGTTTGATGTCACCTTTCTCGTGCTCGCTGCAATTTTAGATGGTTCACAGTAGATTTGAATTGATTTATTACAGAGCTGCCCTTAACTTCCTTGAACTGTTTGGATGTGAAGTTTGAACTTTGGTCGCACTGTATCTCTGTTGATAGTCCATATATATTTAAAAAAGAGTATTTCCTTTACCATCCTTTTCGCTGTGACGTTGCATAATGCAATAGCCTCTGGAAATTTCGTGGATACATCAATTATTGTTAACAAATACTGATTCACACTTTTTTTGTTGTTTGATATAGGGGCCCTAGCCAATCAATTAAACTATTGTAAAAGGTTCCTCAACTGCAGGAATAGTTATTAAAGATGCAGGTTTTATTAACATCTGTGGTTTTCTAATTACCTCACGTGTATTTCACGTCTGGCAAAATTCAACAACATGATGGTGCAGCGTAGGCTAGTAAGAATGCCTTCTATTTTAGACTGTGTTTTCCTCACTCCAAAATGACCTCCACCTGGTAATTCATGCTTCACTTGCAGCTTCTCCTTTCTGTACCCCATTTGCAATTCAATTTGATGAATTTCTGCCCATTTCTCATCTCCTTCAGTATGTGATAGTTTCCATCTCCTCATGCAGACACCATTTTAAAGGTAATAATACTCAGGGATACATTCAGAATCCCTAATGTATATGCCCTTTTGATACAACTACTTTAAAATTTCATCTTTCTGCTATAACTCAATTAGTTTAGCTGAACTAAACATTTGTGCATGATCACCTATTTTCTCCTGTTTTGTCACAACTATCTGATGGAACGAAGTATCTCCTTATGCCGCTTCAGCTTACTTACCTTTACATTTTTTTATCTCTCCTGTTTGAACTCGTGATATTGGGACCTTGTTACCCCACATTCAGAAAACATTCCAAGATAAGGCATTGCTTCAATTGGCTGTGTCTCCAGTGGTTTTTAACCAGAGCAGGCAGCACATCTACCGGTGAATCAGTTGCATACTTTACAAGGAAAAGTTGTATTCCTGGAGCTGAGAGTTTGTCCAGTACTCCTATCACAATTTCTTCACTCTTCACTGGACACTCTATCCTCGCTTAACATAACTATGTGCTTTTTTTCAGTCTCACAGTGAATTCCCTTTAATAGTAACTTTTCTGGAAATAGTCCCTCAGCAATATATATCTCCTCATCTTTCAGCATCACAGACTGAGAGGATCCTGTGTCCCTTAATATTGCATCCTCTGTACCTGCTACTTCTGGCCTATGTGAATAAACTTTCCCTTTGAAGGTATATTTTATAAGCAAGATTCGGCACTTCCTCCTTGACCAATCTCCGATCAGCTTGTACACTCTGATGAAGCTTTCTCGCCTCCATTGTGCTTTCTGTTACCACTCCAACAAAACTCCCAGGCTTATCCTGTTTTCCTACATTTTTTTTTTCCCTAGCGCACCAACAGAGTGATTTCCCGTGACCTAATTTTTTGCAAGGAAAACATCGGAGTTTTTTAAACTTCTTTGTCCTCTTCTTGGGTTTCCTTTTTACCCCTATCGTAAGTTATCCTTATGATTTTCACTGAGATCTTAATATCCCTTCCCACGTGAGGATTTCTCTTTGCCCCAGTTTACTTACCTCATGGACTGAAATTTAGTCTGGAAGCCAAACTGTGTTTTATGGACCAATTCATAATCTTCAGCCATTTCAGTTGCTAACCTTGCTATCTAAACTCTCTGCTCTCCCACAGGAGTTTGCATTACTTCAGGCAGCGAATTTTCGAATTCCTCCAAAATAGTTACTCTTTAAGTGCATCATAGGTTTGCTTGAATTTTAAAGTTCTTTTCCATCTATCGAAATTACTTTGTTTGAACCTTTCAAACTCAATATACGTTTTACCCGGACCACTCCTTAGGTTCCTAAATGTTGTCTAGAGGCTTCTGGAACAAGTTCATGTGCATTTGATTTGCATCCTCATACTCCCCAGATCCCTAAGCGTAACGTCAGCCGTCATTTCCATCCTTTTAAGCTGACCTTCCATTCTAAATGTCTATCTCTGAAACGCAAACGCGCTCTCTTTTTCTTTTTCTCCTGCTAAACATTTGTTTTTTTTTTCTTTTTCTCTTTCCTGGATTAAACCTATTCGTCCTCTTTCTTTTTCTTCTAATTTTAGTTGCAACGCAAACTGTTTCGTTTCTGCTTCTAACACAAGCTGCTTTATTTGCGATTGAAGTTTAATCTTCTGTGCAGATCCCGATGGAGTTTCCAGCAAGTTTGAATGCAGAACTACTGCTGCAATCATCTCATCTTTCCTCACATTAGGAGGCAGCTTCAACTGCAGCTTGTCTACTAATTCTTGCAGCTTGGATTTATGTGCATTTTGTAAAATCCCCAGGTCGATTCTTCCACCTCCAAAACATCCGTGGTTCCTGCAAGAGCCATTGCTCTCTAAAGCTCTGTTTACCAAGACAAATCAACACACAAAATAAGAGACACTAACACCTGCCACTCGCTGCCTAAATCCTGCAAAGGGCCCCCAATATGTTATGGACCAGGCCTGATCCCTCAAAAATGTTTAAGCAAGTAGCCCAGAGCGTAACTTTTTATTTGTTAAAGGTAAGTGTGTAGTGGATATTCGCAGAGTGAATTAGCTGGTCAGACTGCAGTATTTTAAACAAACATTATTTGTTTCCCAAATTACAGAATGAAGTGCATGAACTGAAGGGAGATTAGCTGAATAACGTATCCTATCCAACCGACAGGCTATCCCGACTTGAGGATGCTGCATCAAAATACTTGCAACAATCGCAATGAACAAACCCATTAACACAAAGAGTAAATCTGACACAAAATGCTTGCAGTTCATGAGGTCAGAAGTGCAGAAGGAGGGGGTGAGCATCCAATTTCAACAGTGACCCTGACTCAACTCGCCCCCAAACTGAACAGATCTGCCCGGCTACAGAGCTGGACACATCCTTTGATAATGCAGGTTTTTTTTTTAAAGAATTGAAAGCGTTCTGCCTGATGCATTATCTGTTATGTATAAATGAAGGGACACTAATAAACCTTTTAAAAAATCAGACATATTGAAACCTTGGGTCATTTAGAGCATCCCTGAAAATAAAGATCAAGAACAACATAACCCTGTAAAGGGACCAGATTTGTGACAATTTATGACATTTGGCTTTGAAGTGAATTCTAAAAATGAGTGTTTGTGAGTTAATATAAAACAGTGCTGAAGGGCATTGGGTATTGAAGATACAAGATTGGCTTATTAGAGCAATGAGAGGAATGTCCAGACAGATTCACACTTCCTGTGTATGGTCAGGGCAAATATGCCCACTGTAAATCTATTGGCTGGCGCCTGTTCTGTGGAGGTGACATCAGTACGGTAACTACATCTCGGTTGTTTGTTTTGGGGGTGATGGTGATGGGAAGTTCAGGTGGTTATAACATTGCAAACGGACAACACATCAGAATCACCTAACTTGTGATAGGAAAATATCCTCATTGTCCCTCACCACTAATGTCACGACAGCAATTGGTGGTGGGAGATGTGACCAACAGCCAGTGATGCCAACATTCAATCCAGTCCAGTTCGTATTGTGAACGGAAGGTACCACACTGAAAGGAGTCAACTGGATCTGTTTTTTCAGTGACTGTGATTGAGGTCAGTCTCCATGTATTTTAACTGTGGCACTAGATGTGGCACCCCTCTTCTAATAGTAAGGAGCTTCATGCAATGCTTTATGCCACTGTCGCAGCAGATGCATCATCTCCAACACTAACAGGGATCAGCAGCTGCAGAGACAGTGAGAGGAGAGACAAACATCTGAGAATAGTCTGGAATGTTCCATTAATGGATCAGATTTTAAGAACTCTAGATTGGAATGCTGCAACAATGGACAGGAGTTTATCCTGGTATCTTGCCTATTTTTCCTGGTCTGGGTTCACATTATCACATCGGATATATGGGTTCACTGATGATTATTCATGCGGGCTACTATCCCATGCTCGCTATTGTTGGTGTTCCTGGTAAGTCTCTTCATCTCTATCCATTTGTTAATCCATAAACCATGGTGAACCTCATTGCTATTTCTGTTATCTACATTTGGCAAAGACAGAATCCTTTGTCTTCAGTTTCAAATGCAAATTCCATTCATTACTACAAACTTCTGAACTGCCCAACAAGTTCGTCCACACAAACATCTGAGAACAAGACTGTTCACAATCCCGAAGTACCTTTTGGACCCGAATTGATTTATTTCTTGGTATTCTCTCCATCACCAAATCTACCCACTACCAGCTCCATAATATCAGCAGTCCCCACCTTGACGTCAGTGCGGATACTAAATAAACCATTATCCATGCCTTGATAAAATTCAGACTTTATGGTTCCAGTTCTCTTACAAGCGCACTTTCCGTTACAAATATGTCAATCACAACCTTGTTCTTGTCTCTAAAGTAAATTCATGACAGGGATAATGTATCAGAGAAGTGATGTCAGCGGATATGTAATTCAGAGGCCCAGGTTACTGCACAAAATACACTGTTTTAAATCTTACCTCAGATATGTCAGAACTTAAATTCAAATGACAGGAATTGGAAATAAACGATAATTTCACGAATATTTCAATAACAGCACCAGCATTTTGACAATACGTTTATCTATAGTACTGATATCCTTTGGTAAAGAAATCTAGCATTATTACCGGACTGTCTTAAGACTGATGTCAGATCCACAACAATGTGATTGGCTCTATACTGTGTCAAAGAATGACCTCACAATAAAGAGCATTTAGTGAGGTCAATAAATGCTGCCCTTACCAGCGATGCAGACATCCCATGTCATAATATTATGGAAGTTTAAATAAAACAAAGAATGATGCAAGAGATCAGAAACAAAAAAAAAGAACGAGAAGCTGCCGCAGTAACTGTTCAGATTTGGCACCTGTGGGTCGAGGGCAAAATAGAATTGACATTTCGAGTTCGCTGACCTACGATCATAACTGAACACAGCTTGTAAATATTGTGATTGATGTTGGTGACAGGGATGTCTATGATGAAGGGGACAAGGAGTGAGTTGAATAGACAGATAAACGAGAGATAAAAGAAAATAAGCAAACAAAGGGTTTGAAGATGAACAGCTGGAATGGAAATTAAAAAACGAGGTTAATCTTATTTTTTTTCTCCTGTTCCCATATTACCGAAAATCAAGCCCATGTAGGGTATAAATCAAGGTTCCTGTTTAAAGTGAGTTATGTCCCTTTGTCTGTCTTCCCTGAGTGTGATCATCCGCCTTTATTCATTAGTGGGATGCTGGGCCAGTATTTAATTCCCTTTCCTCATTGTCCTTGAGAAGTGTTGGTGAGCTGCCTTCCTGACCCACTGCTGTCTGTGGGCTGTGAGTAGTCAGTGCTTAGTTCAGTCCGGTTTCATTTCTTTTTTGTTTATAGTGAGTAACTAACTGAGCGGCTGGTTTGGCTATTTCAAAGGACAATTCAGAGTCAAATACATTGCGGGATTCACATGTCAGTCCGACCAGCTGAATGTGGTAAATATCATTCCCCGACGAACATTAGAGTGTCAGGTAGGATTTTCAGATAATCGGCAATGGTTTCATAGCTTCATTCGATTTTATTGAATTCAAATGCCACCTTTTAACATGGTGGGATTCGAATCCAGGATGGGGTCAGCACCCGGGTCCCCAGATTAATAAACTGGAGATACTACTGTTAGGACATCGCCTTCCTGGCATCTCTGACCATCTCAAATGGCAATCGTGGTGTTGCTGTTTGTGTGGCTGTACTTGAAACACAGCTGTTCGCAAGGCAAAAGAATGATTTGGTAAAACATACCATCCTTCTTCATTTTGAACTAATTAGAACGTTAAAGAATCAGAACGGCCTTTGGCGAAAATGAGCTGTGTTCCTTGGTCAGAAGTCACAAACAGAGTTCATACCAGGCAGCAAGTAATCAACACAGTAAATTGTATACTGTCCTTCTTTGAAAAACGATTCAAGAATTGGAGTGAAATACTTTCCTGCCGTGCTAGAGTGTTGTTCAGAAGGTACTTGGGGCACTGTGTACAGATTATCTCTCCTTTATAAGGAACGATCACCTTGCCACAGCGAGCCAGTGTAAAGGGGTTTCACCAGATTAATCCGTGTGGTGATGGTATCATGAGAAGACTGCGAAGGAAATAATCTATGTCACTACAAAAGAAAAAAAAAAGTGATTGCATTAAACCTTGAGGGTAATGGACCAAAACTCATTATTTTCAAAACAAAACATTGATAGTGTTAAATAAAGTATGTATTTTCCCATAGGCAAATATTTTACTTAGATTTGATTACTTACAGTGTGGAAACAGGCCCTTCGGCCCAACAAGTCCACACCGACTCACAACCCACCCAGACCCATCCTCCTACATTTTCCCCTTTACCTAGCACCTTGGGCAACTTAGTAGGACCAATTCACATTACCTGCACGTTTTTGGATTGTGGGAGGAAACCGGAGCACCTGGTGGAAACCCACACTGTCACGGAGAGGATGTGCAAACTCCAAACACAGATATGCTGGAGGCGGGAACGGAACCCGCCTCATGCGCTGTGAGGAGGCAGTGCTAACCAGTGTGGCACAGTGCCGCCCACAGGTGCCGCCTAGAAAGGGAGAAAACGATTAGAAGAATGTGGGTAAAGTGTAGGGAAATGGGGTTAGCATGGATGTAGATTTAGGTCAGCATGGACCAGTTTGGGCTGAACGGCCTGTCTCCATTATGTTAGACTCTACGATTCTATGATATTATACGTACCTGCGTGGGACCTTATGTTGGTTAAGCGAGAGCTCCAGGCTCTTAATAAACTGTCACTGTCTCAATGAGCAGTTGGTGTGTGATCCTGCACTGAACGTTATGTTTTCACAAACCTGTCAGCAGCCACACTCTGATAGAGTTCGCCATTCCCAGAAACTTCTGACCTCCATAGAGGACACTAGCCTGCCTTCTGGGAGATGACTCCTTGAGACCTGGCACAAACTGTCCGCAGTCCCTCCTCACTGTTAGCAAACCATGGTGTCGTTAATATAATGCGTGTGCACCATTAACAATGGAGCCAGGAGGAACAACATGGGCCGGTCTGTCCGTGCAGTCTCTGCTTCATTGGTTTTGCAATGTTGGAGCATCAGTGACATCCTATACAGTCTGGACGGGCTGAATAGTTTCTTCTCTTTATGCTTTAGTGTTTCGAGGGACAGAAAGTCCTCCTTCTGGTCCCAGGGAAAAAAAGGTTCACGGACATTATTGGGCGACCCTTGGTCCCTGCTTACCAGCGTGATGTACTGACTGAGCTCATTATCTTCCTGTGTAATAGCAGAAAAGCAGGGGCATGGAAGAACACAGCAAGTCAGACAACATTGAGTTCTCCAATTTCAAATAACCTGCCTTCCAATCCCTCAACTCCATTCCCACCTCCTTCTCCTTCCTTCCATTCTAGCTACCCTTCTTTCAGATTCAGCTGGATTCAGTTCTCCCATCGTCCAACCCAGTGGTACCCCTTTACCTGTGTTCATCTATCCCCACCTCACCACCCTGTCTCCTCCTCCCTCGTCCTGCCTCTTTATCTGTAGCTCCCTTACCCCACTCCAGTCCTGAATATTTATCCCCAAGCAGTTAACTTCTCCACCTCCTGATGTTGCCTTGCTTGTTGCGTTCTTCCAGCCTTCTGCCTGTCTACTTCGCATTTCAACATTTGTCGATTTTTTTTTAATCGCTTCCAGTGTAATCGGCTGGAGAAAGCGAAAGGGACCGTGTCTGTTCTTATCCAATAGTTTTGATGGGCTGAATGGCTCTGTCAAATTTCCGTGAAAGCAGCTTAAGATGCTGCATGAGCTTCGTTTTTTTTAACGAAGAAATGTGCAGGGTCTGGTCTCACTGTTACATAAATGTTCCGGACAGTTTTACTGCATGAGTTTGAATGTTGTCCAGGTTTTGAAACTTTAGCTCCTGAGGAGGTGACACATTGTTCTGAACATTGTGTGATCTTCACTGAACATCCCCAGCTCTGAAGGTATGACGGAGGGAAAGACATTGATGAACGAGCTGCAATTGTTTGTGCCGAGAAAGTTTCCCTGAGGCTCATCCACAGAGATATCCAGGGATTGAGAGGATTGGTCTCCACCAGTCACACTGTGTTCTGGATGATCCAACCAATGGGGAGTTTACAACTGATTCCCATTAAGTTCAATTTTGTTCAGTCTCCTTGACACCTTGCTCAGTCAAATACCGCCGTGATGTCAGGGCCAGTCAATCTGACGCTGTGTTCATATCTATTGTTCATTTCAATAAGTCACGGTATATGTGTGGAGAGTGTTTCCTTCTCTCAGAGGGTTGTGAATGTTTGGGGCTCTCTATCCCAGACAGTTAGGGGGAGCTACATCATTGAAATGCTTGGGGCACGGCGTGGTGTTAATGAAAATTGACACATTCAGGGAGTTCAGTGCTACAAAGAATTGGGCATGAAAGAGAAATTGTGGCTGAGAGCGGATCAGCTGTGCCCTTACTGAAAGGAAGTGCAGGTTTGCGGGGCTATACAGAGATCGTCTTCTTCCAGTCTTCCTGTTGTCCAGTCACTTGGTGGCCTCTTACATTTCCTGTGTTACTAACTTCAAGTAGCTGAATAGACTGCATGATCTACTCTGGGTACAGTTTTACAGGCTCGAGTGGCTGACTGGCCTCCTCCTGTTACCGCGGATGTGTGTCCAAGGCCTGAAAAGCAACATCCTGTTCTGGTGTAACTGAAATCCATATAGATTAAATCTAATGCCCTTGGAGAAAGTAAGCACTGCAGATGCTGGATATCAGTTAATCTTCTATGATGACGTAACCAGGAAAGTTGATTCGGCCTGGCCGGTAGATGTTGAAAATTGTGGTGCTGGAAACACTCAGCAGGTCATGTAGCATCCGAAGAGGCAGGAAAATCGCTGATTTGGACATTTCTGATGATGGGCTGATGCCCGAAACGTCGATTTTCCTGCCTCTCCGATGCTGCCTGACCTGCTGTGCTTTGACAGCACGACACGTTTCGACATGTACCGGCCAGACCTCGTCAACTTTCCTGGGCACGTCATCATAGAACTTTAACAAACTCATCAGGTACAAACTTCCACTCATAAAGTCATGCTGACTATTCCGAATCAAATTCAATTTTCCAAATGCATGTCCAACGTATCCCTGATAATCTTCTCAAGTAACGTAGAGATGTTAAACTTCCTGGTCTATAGTTTCTAGATATTTGCTTTTCCAGTCCTTCTTGAATAAGATACAACATTTGTTATCCTCAAGTCTTCAGGGATCTCAGCTGTGGTTAATGATTTATCAGCCAGGGCCTATCAATTTTTTCTCTAGCCCCTTGCAGTTTTCTTATATCTATCTGTTAAGGACAATGTGATTTATCCATCTTCAAACATTCCAGTACATTCAAAAACCTCACCTACTGTGCTATGGACTATCCCTAAGATACCACCACTAACTTCCCCAAGTTCCCAAGTATTCATGTTTTTCTCCACGGTAAACACAGACATCGCCCATCTCTTATGGTTCCACACATACATGTCCACTTTGGTCTTTGATGGTTCTATTCTTTCTGCAGTTAATGTTTTTTTTCCTTTAATATTCAAAATGAACCTCTTTGGATTCACCCTGATCTTCTCAGTCAAGGCCCTTTATCGCCCTACTGATTTCCTTCTTCACTAAACTCCAGTATCCCCTGTGTACCTCCAATGATTCCCCTGATCCCGCCCGCCTGGACTTGAGCCACACGTCCACATTTTTTTCTGGTCAAAGCCTCAATATCTCCTGTCATTCAAGTTTCCCCATTCCTGTCAACTTTCCTTTCACCCTCACAGGAACATATAGGTCTTGAATTCTAGCTGTCTCACTTTTAAAGGCTTCCACTTGCCAGAGGTCCCTTCGCCTGCAAACAAACGAATCCAATCATCCCCGCAAGCTCCTGTACAATTCCGGCAAAATTCACCTTGCCCCAATGTAGAACTTGAATCTGAGGACCAGTTTTTTTTTTCTTTAACTATTTTAAAATTAATAGAACTGTGGTCACAGGTCTCAAACTGCGAATCCACCGTCACCTCACTCACCTGTCCTGCACTATTTCCTAAGAATAGGTCAAATGTTGCCTCTTCCCGATTAGGACCCTCTACATACTGATTGAGGAAACTTTCCTGATGCACTTAATGAATTTAATATCATCAAATCCCTTAATGCTCTGGCAGTCCCAATCTGGGTTATTAGATTAGATTAGATTACTTACAGTGTGGAAACAGGACCTTTGGTCCAACATGTCCACACCGCCCCGCCGAAGCGTAACCCACCCATAATCCTACATCTACATTTACCCCTTACCTAACACTATGGGCAATTTAGTATGGTCAATTCACCTGGCCTGCACATCTTTGGACTGTGGGAGGAAACCGGAGCACCCGGAGGAAACCCACGCAGACACGGGGAGAACGTGCAAACTCCACACAGTCAGTCGCCTGAGGTGGGAATTGAACCCGGGTCTCAGGCGCTGTGAGGCAGCAGTGCTAACCAGTGTGCCACTGTGCCACCGTGCCGCCCACGTTATAAAAATTAAAACTACCATTATGACAACCCTATTGTTCCTGCAAGTCTCCCTAATCTCTGTACATATTTTTGTTCCTGTAATTACTATTGACTATTTGGGGGCACAATAATGTCACCATCCCCTTCTTATTTCTTAATTCCACCCACAAAGACACCCTGATTGTTCCTTTCGTTATTTCATCTCTGATGCTTTGTGATACTCTCCTTCATCAGAAATACAAGTCCCCCACCACTCTTTCCACCATTTCTGTCCCTCCTAATGCATTTTACCCAGGTACATTAAGCTGTCAATCCTATCTGTCCGTCAGCCATATTTCTGTAATAGCTATACTATCTCAGTCCCACGTACATATGCACACCCGGAGATCATCAGTCTTACCGATCAGCCCTTTTGCATTTAAATAAATGGAAATTAAGCCGACAGGCATTCTTTGTTCCCCGTCTTGTTCCAGCTTGACCTAACTTTTCACATTTCAAATCCTGATTACTGTATCTTTTTCCAGCATCGCAGTTGCCTCTCTGCTCTTGAGGATACCACCCCCTATGCCAATCTCGTTTCAACTCTCCCTTGTAGCACTAGCAAAACTAGCTGTAAGATATTGGTCCCCCATCAAGTGCATTTGCAACCTGTCCCTCTTTAACGGGTCACCTTTGTCAAAAAATTACCTTTGATCTTAAAATCTGAATCTCTGTCCCGCACCAATTCTTTAGTCACATATTTATTTGCCATATCCGCCTATTTTTGCATTCACTAGCTCATGACACTGGAAGTAATCAGGAGATTACCACCGTCGAAGTCCTGGTTTTTAACTTTCCTTCTCGCTCTCTGTAATCAGTCTTTAGGACCTCATTCCTATATCTACCTCTGTCATTTGTGCCAACGTGCACAATGACTTCTGGCTGGTCAGCCTCCCCTTGAGAACGTTCTGCAGCCACTCAGAGACATCCTGTCCTCTGACACCTGAGAGGTAACACACCATCCTGGATTCCCGTTTGAGGCCACAGAATCTACAATCTGTCCCCCTAATAATCGACTCTTCTACCTCTAAGACCCTGTTTAACTTTACCCTTTCCCGCTGTGCCCCAGAGTCAGTTGTACTGCAACCAACCTGGCTGCTGCTGCTTTCCCTTCAACGTTCATTTCCCGACACCAACCCACTCCCCCAAACCCAAAATCAGTATCTAGAATGGTATATTTGTTTTCAAGTGGAATAGCCACAGGCGATTCCTGCACTGTCTGCCTACTCCGTTTGCCATTCCTAGTGGTCGCCCAGCTACTCTCTGCCTGGAACACGACAGGAAGCAAGGAACGCTTGTTGGAATAAATAGCGTTTATTTAAAGGCAACGGGGCTGACAAGGAAGGCAGATGAACTCAGGACATGGATCTTTACATGGTACTGTGATATGACAGTCATTGCAGAAACAGGCTAAGGGAGGGATTTGGGTGTGACCACTTCATTAAAGGTCTTATCTACGAAGTTCTCAGTATCCTGGATGACCCCGAGAGCAGCCAGCTACAGCGCCCAATCACTTCCCACACACGTGTATTCATCAGGAACAGTAGAAGTCTCCCTGAGGACACACATCCCGCAGGTAGAACATGTGACTGCCCTAACTGTCATCTCGACTGCTGTCAGACAAGCATTAAAGAGACTTTATCTGAGCTTATCTGCACATTTTGCTGAGCTGCTGCTTACTGAAGCTTCTAAAACCAAAGCATTACTACCTACTCTGCTAATTACAGCATGTCAATCGTCCACTCTACATTTAGTTATGGTTAGGAAAGGAGGGAAACACTTATTTTTATTTCAAAAACATACTTTATTCATAAAATATTTTGCTGATCTATACAATTGATGATGCAATTCATATGTGCACATTGCATTTCTTTACACACAGAGATCGGAATTAATCCTTCGCATATAGAAATCTGTACGTTTACCATCCATATATTTAACTGAGTTGCCAGCGGAGCCCACTTAATGAGTGGGTCCCCTGTTTTTCTTTGGTGGACAGACATGGCACGGTGGTCTTTCCACACTGCGTCTTGGCAGCAGCTGCCCAAAGATTCAGCGCATCCCTCAATACGTAGTCCTGGACCTCAGAATGTGCCATTCTGCAACACTCATTCGGGGGCAACTCCTTCAGCTGGAATATCAAAAGGTTTCAGACAGACAAAAGAGCGTCTTTGACCAAGTTGATGATCCTCCATGCACAGTTGATGATCGTCTTCGCGTGCATCCCAGGAAACAGACCATAGAGGATGGAGTCCTGCATCACGGCGCTGCTCAGAACAAATCTCAAAAAATGCCATTGCATTCCTCTCCAGATTTCCTTTGGATATGCACATTCCAGAAGGAGGTGTCTGACCGTCTTGTCCCCTCCACACCCTCTTCGAGGGCAGCGTGTGGTGCAGCTGAGAGACTGGGCGCGCATAAAGGATCTCACAGGCAGAGACCTTCTCAACACCAGACAAGCTATGTCTTGGTACTTGTTGTAAAGTTCTGGCGATGAGGCATTCTGCCAAATGGCTTTGACAGTCTGCCCAGGGAACCGCTCAACAGGGTCCACCCTCTCCATTTCCCAACAGGTCTCAAGGACACGGTGTGCTGACAATTTCCTGATGGACTTGTGGTCAAAGGTGTTATTCTTCAGAAATTTCTCCACCAAGGACAGGTGATACTGAACGGTCCAACAACTTGCTCCGAGACCAGGCCCCTCCTTTGCAACACCGGGGGCAGGTAGAATCTCAGTACGTCGTGACATTTCTTTTTTGTGTATCGGGGAGCAACGCAAAACCGCACACAAAGGTTGCCATCAGTGTGAGGGTGGCATTGGGAGTGTTTTCTCCCCTGTTGCCCGGATCTTTGTACGTCGAGTCCATCTTTGATCTCCATATAAATTGGAAGATGTCCCGGGAGACTGCGACAGCACAGGTTCTGTGAATAGGCCAGACCTGTGCCACATATAACAGCAATGATAGTGCCTCACACCAGACGACCAAGTTTTTCCCGTGATGGAGAGCGACCGCTGCTTCCATCTGCCCAGTTTCTTACTCAGTTTCCTGATGCGCTCCCCCCAAGATTGGCACACGCCCCAGCCAAGCCGAAACAAATACCCAGCACCTTCAGTTGGTCAGTCCTGACGGTGATGGGGATGGAGGATTGGTCAGCCCAGTTCCTGAAGAGCATGGCCTCACTCTTGCCTCGGTTTACCTTGGCCCCCAAGGTCTGTTTGAACTGGTCACATATGCACATGAGTTTGTGCACGGACAGCGGATCCCATCAGAAAACGGCGACATCATTCATATAGAGTGAGGCCTTAACCTGGAGGCCCCTGCTGACACGAATAGTCACCGCTCTCAGGCTCGCATCCTTCCTGATGGACTCCGCAAACGGATCTATGCAGCACACAAACAAGGCAGGAGAGACAGGGGAGCCCTGCCTGACTCCAGATCTTACTGGGAAGCTAACTGATCCCACCCATTGATTGAGACTGCACTGACAATGTTGGTGTAGAGCAGTCTGATCCAATTGTAGATTCCCTCACCAAAGCCCATTTTGGATAGAATATCTCTCATACACGTATGAAATATCCTATCAAAGGCTTTCTCCTGGTCCAGTCTGAAGAGGCAGGTGTTAAACGTCCTGTCCTGCACATAGCCGATCGTATCCCTGAGGATTGCGAGACTCTCAGCGATCCTCCTGCCCGGTACAGCACAGGTTTGGTCAGGATGAATCACCGACCCCAGAGCAGACCTGACCCGGTTGGCGACGAACTTTGACAAGATTTTGTAATCCGCATTCAATAGTGAGATCGGTCTCCAATTTCTGATTTCCTCCCTCCCCCTTGCGCTTGTAGATGAGGGTGATGATGCTTTTCCTCATGGATTCACTTATAATACCTGCCAGAAACATACTGACATACACCTTCAGCAGTTCCTTGCCAATCAAGGCACATAGAGCAGAATACAGCACAACCAGTAAGCCGTCACTTCCGGGAGTTTTATTCTTTTCAAAGGATTCGATCTCATCCAGAGATAACGGCTGGTTCAGCCTCTCCCGTGTTCTGTCGTCAAAGACCTCCGTGATAGAGGACAGGAACGACTGGGAGGCAGCGCTGTCGGATGGCCTCAAGTCATATGGACTGGCATAGAAGGATTTGCTGATCCTTATGGAGTTAGTAATCTTCTTCCTACTTTGTGCACCTTCTGGAAGAAGAAAATTGAGTACGATTCCATGGAGCGAACCCTGGACTGGAAGATTTGCTTCGAGGCCTCCGTTGTAAAGAGCAAGTCTTGCTGGCCCTTCATCTCCAGATCGTTCATGACATTGACCCTCATCGTCTGCAGCAGGAGCAAGTTTTGCATGCTTTCCTGGAGTTGGGACAGTCTTGCCGCCTCTCTATCGCATCCTGAACACCTTTGAGAATCAAGAACCTCTTAATGTTCCCTTTTACTGTTTCCCACCAGTCTGCTGGAGACTCAAAGAGGAGCTTCATGTTTCTCCAACCTGTGTAGTCCCTCTTGAGCTCCTCAATGTTTCCTGGGGCCAACAGATTTGTGTTCAGCTTCCACGTTCCCTTACCAGACTGCTTCTCGTCCTGTAGGTGACAGTCAGCCAGCAGGAGGCAGTGGTCAGAGAAGAACACCTACTTGACGTCGCTGTATCTGATGAAGAATGTTCGGGACTCAAACAAGTAATCTATCCTTGAGCACATAGACCCGTCTGCCCGTGAAAAAGTATAACTATACTGTGCTCAGTCTGCAGGGGTGCTGAAGACGTCATGCAGCTTGGCATCTTTTACCATTACCATCAGGGGTCTGGAAGTGGCGTCCAATTTACTGCCACACCCTCCCCCTTACCCCACCTCCCCCCGCCGCCGGATTGACATCTGCATCAATGATACCGTTCAAATCTCCTGTCAGAATGACCGACCTGGACGTAGACAGCAAAGTTGAAGCTGTTGCAGGACGGCCAATCGATCACTCTTACCCACTGGGGCGTCACATTGATCAGTCTCTGGGTAGCATTCCTGTCCATGACGTCGGTGACGAGGATTAACCACGGAGATGGTGAAGTTGCCTCCTCGTAACAGGATACCCAGGCCGGAGGGGCTGTTATCATTGCTCCCCAACCAAACCGACGGCCCATGGGCCCACAAGCTCTACCATTTCCTCTAGCTAGTGAGGTGTGGTATCCCACGCTCCTGCAGAAACAGGACATTGGCTTTCACATTGGCTAAGAAGGCCAACGTAGAAACACATTGCACAGCAGATTTAATGCTATGCACATTAATGCTGGCAATTTTATACGCATTTTAACAGTTTATGAGGTTACCAGTGTCCATTTGCTCTTGGTTGTGCCTCTCTGGGGTAGCTGTCTGCATCCCTGTGGTGTAAGCGAACTGCTGGACCCTTGCAGGGCTGAGGTAGCTCTCCGACTCCACGCTGAGGACATTTCCCCACTGTGGTGTCATCAGGCTGGGCCGAGGGTCCGCACAACCCAGGTCTCTGTCTGACCACGGGGCTGTCAGAGGATCGCTGAAACCAATTATCTGGGGCTGTGGGGCGGTGTGTATACCTCCTGGTTCTCACTGGGTGGGGGTTGGTCTTTACCAGTCCCCAAAGAGGGTTCGTCTTTTCCTGTTTGGGGGGGTGGGGGGGTGCTGCCCTCCTTTCTACCCACGGCGCTTTGTTTCTTCTGGTGGTGACGACTCTCCTTACACCCGTCCTCAACATCCGAAGAGCTGCCCATTTCCTCCTCTTGCAGGTGTCGTTTCCCCTTTGCTGGGTGTTTTTGGGGACCTGTAGAGTTTTCCACTTCCTTTTTTTTACAGGAATCCACTCCTCGCCCCCCTTGGTTCCCTCCTCTTCCATTACCTCTGCCTGATCTGTAGGAGTTTGGATTGGATGCTGCACATCTCAGCTGACTGCGGCCTACTATGCTCCAGCCTGTCTTTCCTTCTGGGTTCCATCAAACACCGTTCCCTTGCTGAATTGTGGTGCCTTGCTGATCTTTTGCCGTCCACCTCTGGCCATCTGAGAGTACGTGGCGGCCGCTCATCTTGGGCAGGCCTTGTACATATGTTCTGCCTTTCAGCACAATTACAGTTCTTATCCTCTTTGCATTCCTTGGTTGGGTGACCCTCCTGCTTGCAGTTTCAACAGAGTCACCTTACAGTCTGCCGCCAAGTTTCCTGACCTTCTGCAGTTTTGGCACACTTTCGGTTGCCCTCTGACCATCATGTAACTCGGCTCCCTCTGTTTGCAAAGCTGGAGTGTTGGTGGAGGATGTTCCCACTGGCATCGACCCTCAGAGTTACCCTGACCTGCCGCTTGCTGGTCAAGATCCCGAAATGGTCAACCGCATTAGTGCTTTCTCCCTCGACCTGGATACATCTTCTCAGGAAGGTCAGGACATCAGCTGCTGGGACGTGGGTGTTGTACATATGAATTATAACAACCTTACTCCTCTGTGCAGGAAGCACATACAACGCGACCACCCACCAGATGGAGAACAGATTCCACCCCCCTTCCTTCTCTTTAAACACCTTCTGGAGCTGCTCGCAATGCTTCATGCTCCCGACGGTCATATCGAAATAGCCTGCCTAAGGGAAATCCTGCATGCAGTACACGTTTGCTGCGTCAAACCCGCAGCACTCGAGCATAATTTTCTTGAGGGACACAGTCCGATCGACCGGTGTACATTCCTCCATCTTCCTTACCGAGTTTTATGAAATAGGAATCATGTTTGGGAAAATGGCTTTTAGCAAAATTATGGAGAAGGTATCAACGCAATACGATTTGATTTTCAGAAAGATTTTTGATAATGCCCCAAGCCTATTGTGCAAATTCGAATCCTATGGGACTGGGGCTAATATATGGTCATGGTTTTAGAATGGGAGAGTTGGCAGGAAACAGTGAGTAGGAATAAAACCATGTTTTTTGAATGGAAGGCTTGGAGG
Organism: Chiloscyllium punctatum; assembly: GCF_047496795.1. NCBI lineage: Eukaryota > Metazoa > Chordata > Chondrichthyes > Orectolobiformes > Hemiscylliidae > Chiloscyllium > Chiloscyllium punctatum. The sequence continues at coordinate 951,359 of NW_027309827.1, forward strand.
ATATAACAGGGATCGAGATTTGGCATCCAACTATTCCAAATACACATCATATCTTTGGTTGAGGGGCTCAATTGCAATATTCCCAAGACTGCTGACAGCTCTAAACGATGTCAGCTTGTGTTTGGATGAGGAGGATGTAAAAAAGGCTCCAAATTGATTGAGACAAGTGCAGTGACTGGGCAAATACCTGGCAGATGGAGAGCAATGGCAGAGATGAGAGGTTGTGTACATTGATGGGATCAATTGAATGGCAGGCTATCATTTGAAAAGGATTGGCTGAAATTTGTTGATATATAAATGAACTTAAGCTGCATTTTTGTTTATTTCTGCGCAGCATTCCGAGTCCATGTAGGGCAGTGAGTTCTGAACACGGAAGTCAATACTGGGAAATGCATTGGCACACTGTATACAGTGTACGTAGATCCAGCAAGTAAGGAGCTGTAACATTGAAAAGAATCTGGATCTCCCTGTACACTAGTCACTGAAAGCAATATTGCAGGAGCAGAAAGCAGGTTGGAAGATAAATGGTTTATTTAACTTCATTTCAGAGTGATTTAGAATGCAGGAGTAAGGGTCATTTACTGCAACTGTACAGGGACTTGGTGGGCCCCATCTCGAACATTGTGCTGTATTGTGTGCAGTTTTGGTGTCCTTACCTAATAAAGGGCAAACCTGACATTGAGGGAGTGCAGTGAAGGATGACAGACTGATCTCTGGGATGACAGTTAGTTGTGGGAGCAGTGTTTGGGGCGACTTGGCCTGTATTACATGGGCTTTAGGAAAATGAGTGGAGATCTCAGTGAGATATATAAACTCTGACAGGATGTGACAGATTGGAAGCAGGGATGTTAGTTCACTTTATAGAAAATGGTTCACGAATCACATTGCAGTCAAATCGCGATTAATAAACATGTGTTATCAGAGAACTCCCAAAATATTGATGGGCCAAAGGCACTATATTACATAATGTTTAAACATATTTTGGGATATGAACATTGTGTGGGGAAAACTGCTTTGAGGAGATGTTCGGCCATGAAATAGCATGGGGAAAGCTCAATGTGCTGAATGACCTCCTCCTCTCCTGATGTTTCTGTTCAGTCTGTGGGAAAGCTCTGTAAAGGTTGTCATAAGCTCTCAGATGTTAGGAAGGGTCGACAGAACTGTGTTTCTCACTCCCTTTTCTGATAACGAGGTTGATGCTAGATGATCTGTCAGGTTTTATCCTTTAAGACCTCAGAGTAGTTTGATACTATTGAGTGTCTCACTTGGCCGATTCAGAGACCATGTTTGTGTATCTGGAGTCACATTTAGGCCAAGAAAGCACGGGAGATCACTTGGGGAAGGAGACCGATGTTTACAATCAACATTGGACACTATTACTGACACCAGATGTTAGGTATCGAGATTTTATTAATTATTTTTAACTTCCAACAGCTGCCAGATCATTGGCCTGGACTGGATTCGTAAACCAATGATATGTCCACTGCAGCACCATCTCCACATGGGGACCTATCAGAAACCACACTGACCTGATTATTTCGGTGCTACTTGACAGCTTTATCGAAAAGTATTCCCACCAATTTGACTGTCGAGATGGGACTGAGAGTGTGGTAATTGGTCAGATTGTAATTATTCTCCTATGCAGGGACTGGATATAGTTGAGTAATTTTCCTCCTCGCCAGGGACATGTCAGAGTTGGAGCTGGAATGATACGTAGGATGGCGTTTTTACAGGGGGCAGGGAGGGAAGAGGTGTAATCTAGGTCGCTGTGGGAGTCAGTCGGTTTAGTGTATACGTCCGTGTTGAGTCGGTCATCCGAGATAGAGATGGAGAGGTCTCAGAAGGGGAGGGAGGAGTCTGAGACTCTCCAGGTAAATTTGAGGTCTGGGTGGAAGGTGTTCGTAAAGTAGATGAACTGTTCAATCTCCTCGTGGGAGCACGAGGTAGAGCCGATACAGTCATCAATGTAGTGGAGGAAAAGGTGGGATTATATTCCCAATTCCTTCGCCTTCACCGCATCTGCTCCCAGGAGGACCAATTCCAATACCGAACAAAGCACTGGCCTCCTTCTTCAAACACCGCAATTTCCCCTCAGACGTGATTGACGATGCTCACCACCGCATCTCCTCCACTTCCCGCTCCTCCGCCCTTGAACCCGGCCCCTCCAATCGCCACCAGGACAGAACCCCACTAGTCCTCACCTACCACCCCACCAACCTCCAGTAACATCGGATCATCCTTCGTCATTTCTGCCACCTCCAAACGGACCCCAACACCAAGGATATATTTCCCTCCCCACCGCTATCAGCGTTCTGGAAAGACCACTCCCTCCGTGACTCCCTTGTCAGATCCACACACTCCACCAACGCAACCTCCACTCCCGGCACCTTCCTCTGCAACTGCAAAAAATGAAAAACTTGCGCCCACACCTCCCCCCTCACTTCCCTCCAAGGCCCCAAGGGATCCTTCAATATCCTTCAGAAATTCACCTGCACCTCCACACACATCATTTAGTGCATCCACTGCACCCGATGTGGCCTCCTATACATTGGGGAGACAGGCCGCCTACTTGCAGAACGTTTCAGACAACACCTCTGGGACACCAGCACCAACCAACCCAACTGCCCCTCCCACTCCGCCAAGGACATGCAGGTCCTTGGACTCCTCCATCACCAGACCATGGCAACACGACACCTGGAGGAAGAGCATATCACCTTCTTCCTAGGAACCCTCCAACCACAAGGGATGAATGCAGATTTCTCCAGCTTCCTCATTTCCCCTCCACCAACCTTTTCTCAGTCCAAACCCTCAGACTCAGCACCGCTTTCTTGACGTGCAATCTTATTCTCGACCTCTCCGCCCCCACCCACTCTCCGGCCTATCACCCTCACCTGAACCTCCTTCCACCTATCGCATTCCCAATGCCCCTCCTCCCTACCTTTTATCTTAGCCTGCTTGGCACACCCTCCTCATTCCTGAATAAGGGATTATGCCCGGAAAGATGATTCTTCTTCTCCTTTGATGCTGCCTGACCTGCTGCGCTTTTCCAGAAAAACATTTTTAAACAACTACCTCATTGTCCACTTTAATTTGAGGAATGTCCGAATCAGAATCCTCTGAAGTTGTTTTTTTCCTTCTGTGCCGTAATCATTAACACCTTGTTCTCTGGCTGTCCTTACCTGTCAAAGTACATTTTGAGCATATTCACATGACATACGCTGTGAGATTTCTTTCTTTCTGGAGTCCCTATCAAGTAGTTACTCTCACTCAATATCCGTTGTGTTTGATAAGGTCTACTAAACCTTGCTTTTCAAGGTTCACCTACAACTGGAAGTAACAGTAATATCTTATTCCCGATAACAAGATTGCATTTTTAAAATTTCCTCTCCGCGTCCTGTTTTATTGCATGTTGCATTTTTTTTAAATGCTGTCTAGCCAACTCCCCAGCGCTATTAATCATTCCTTAAATTTTGAGACCGAGTCCAAATGTGTGGCCTTTGAACACTAATTTACTATTTTCTCCTTAATCAATTTAAATGATCCTCTCACTTAATGCCCCCAAAATAATTCCAATGAAACGAATTTGCTCTGTTAATTGGGGGCATCCCTGATCACAAAAAGTGCAAATGGGATTCCCCGACGCTAATCATCTGGATAATCCTGATCATAAGCCCTCAACATGGTCTTTAATGTTTAATGTCACCTTTCTAGTGCTCCCTGCAATTGTGGATGGTTTGCAGTAGATTTGAATTGCTTCATTCCTAAGACATTATCGTGATTAATTAGATGTGAACTTTGAACCTTGATCTCACTGTATCTTCATTGGTAGTCCGTATCTATTTTTTAAAGAAGAGTAATTCCTTTGCAATTCTTTTAGCTGTGATACTGCACCTTGGGATGGCCTCTGGAAATCTAGTCAATGCATCCATTATTGTTAAAAAAATACTGATGCCCACTCTTTTGATTGTGATCTGGGACCTAGCCAATCAATTAAGACTCCTGTAAAAGGTTCCTCAAATGCCGGAATAGTTAAGAAAGGTGCAGGTTTTATTATCACTTGTGTTTTTCCAATTACCTGACATGTATAACACGCCTGGCAAACATCAACTACATCCTGTTGCAGTCCAGGCCAGTAAAATGTCTCTGTATTGAGTCTGTTTTTTTCCCTCACTCCGAACTGACTTCTCGGTGGTAATTCATCCACCATTCGCATCACCTCGTTTCTGCACCACATTGGCAATATGATTTGATGAATCTCTTCTCATTTTTCAGCTCCTTGAATATATGATTGTCTCCATTTCCTCATTTGGACATCATTTTTAAGGTAATAAAGCTCAGGGATACATTCAAAATTCCTAACGTATGTGCTTTTTGATACAACTGCTTTAAAATTTTATCTTTCTGCTGTGACTCAATTAGTTTAGCCGAGAAAAATTTTTTACATGATCACCTATTTGCTCCTGTTTTGTCTCAACTTTCTGATGGAACAAAGTATCTGTTCATGCCACTTAAGCTTCCTTATCTTTATATTTTTGGTATTTTCTGTTTCAACTCGTGACATTGGGACTTTGTTACCCACAATCAGGAAAATTTCAAGGATAAGACTCCTACATTGATTCAGTTGCCTGCATATCCACTGGCTTTCCAACGAGAGTAGCAGTAATCCTACCACTGAATCAGCTATATTTTCCGCAAGGACAAATTGTATTCCTGGAGCTGAGAGTTTGTCCAATACCTCTACCACAATTTCCCCACACTTTTCTGGACTCGCTATGCTCACTTTACATGATTTTGCACCTTTTGTCTCATGGTGAATTGCCTTTCGCTGTACCTTTTCTGGAAATATTCCTTCAGGAGTACATATCTCCTTATCTATTCACAGAGGATCCTGTGTCTCTTAATATTGCATTCTCTTTAACTGCCCTATGTGAATAAACTTTCCCTTTGCAGGTATATTTTATAAGCAGATCTGGTACTCCCTCCGTAACAAACCTCCAATCAGATTATACGCTCTGATGCAGCTTTCTAGTTTCCACTGTGCATTCTGTTACCGCTCCATCAAAACTCCCAGATTTATTCCTTTTTTCCTACATCTGTGTTTTTTTCTGAATCCACCAAAACAGTGATTTCATGTGACCTAATTTGTTGCAATGAAAACACCGGAGGCTTTTAAAAAATCTTCTCTGCCTCCTTCAAGTATTGCCTTCACCGAGAGCTACGTCTCCCTTTCTACGTGGGGATTTCTCTTTGCCCCAATTTCTATCCATCATGGACTGAAATTGACTCTGGAAGCCAAAACAAGTTTTATAACAATAATCACCAGTCATAATCATCAGACTATTCAGCTGCCAGCCTTGCCTTTATTACTCTAGTATCTTCCAAATGAGTTTGCACTATGTGAATGCTTAAACTCCTCCAAAGTAATTGTCTCTCTCAGAGCATTGTAGGTTTGCTCTCTTTTTAAAGCTCTTATCCATCTCTGAAAATTACTTTGTTTGATTCTTTCAAACTCAATATGGGTTCGACCAGGATCCTTCCTTAAATTCCTCACGTTGTCTGTAGGCTTTTGGCACGTGCTCATACGTATATTTTCCTCTCCTCATAGTCCCCAGATCCCTCCTCTGATAGTGTTGCACATACCTCACTAGCTCTACCTACAAGTTCTGTTTGGGTCAACAAAACCTACATGGTCACTGCCCACTGAAATTCTTTAGCCACTTCCCTCCTCATTAATCTGGGCAAGCTGTGAATATACTGAAACACGTTTCTCACCAGGCTTTGGACTCACCATGGGTTTACCGATCTTCAGTCTGTACCTCGCTAAGCTGACCTTCAGCCTTCATCCTCATCCTTTTCAGCTGACTTTCCATTCTAAGTGTCCACCTCGGAAGCTCAAATGCTCCCTCTTTTTCTTTCTCTCCTGCTGAAGCTATTTATTTTTTCTCTTTCCTCTGTTAAACCTATTCGTTATCTTTCTTCCTCTTCTGATTTTAGTCGTAGCTCAAACTGCTTCACCTCTGCTTCCAACTCAAGCTGCCTCTTTTGCGATTGAAGTTTAGTCATCTCCACAGATCCTGATGGAGTTTGCAGCAAATTGGAATGCCGAGCTACTGCTGCATTCATCTCATCTTTCCTCACATCAGACGGTAGCTTTAACTCCCTTTGTCTTCTAATTCCCACGGCTTGGACTTATGTGCATTTTGTAAAACCCCCAAGGTCACTTCCTCCACCTCCAAAACAAGCTTTGTTCCTGCAGGAACCATTGCTATCTGAAGGTCTGTTTACTCACCAAATCAACACACGAAATAAGAGACAATATCACCTGCCACTCGCTGTCTAAATTCTGCGAAGGCCCCTAATCTGTTATGGACCAGACCCGAGCACTCAAAACATTTTAAGCAGGTAGCCGGACGATAAATTTGCTACTTGTTGAAGGTTAGTGTATAGCTGATATTCCCAGAGTGAATTAGCTGGTCAGACTGCCGAGTTTTAAACAAATGACATTTATTTGCCAAATTACCAAATTAAACATAAGGAACCGAAAACAGAATACCTGAATAACGTATCGTATCCGAACCTGACAGGCTATACCGATTTAAAGATGCTGTTCCAATATACTTGCAACAATCCCAATAAACAAAACCCCTAAGCACCAAGAATAAAACTGACCCAACTGCTAACTGGTTATAATGTCGGAAGGGCAGAAGGAGGCAGAGAGCGTCCAGTGACTCTAACTCAACTAACCAAGAACTGATCCAACCTGTCCAGCTGGGGAGCTGGACAGGTCCTCTTGATTATACAGGGTACTTTTTAGAGACTTAAAAGGCTTCTTGGATGAGGCATGTTCTGTTAGGTATAAACAAAAGGACCCCAACGAACCTGTCAAAATTCTGACATATTGGAATCTTGGGTCCTTTAGACCCTCTTTCAAAAAAACCAAGGACAACATAACCCTGTAAAAGGACTGGGTTTGTGAGAACATGCCACATTTGGCTTTGGACTGAATTCCAAAATTGTAAGTCGTACCGCTTTGAAGCCAATACAATGTGAAAGTGTTTGTTAGTTTACCTAAAACGTGCTCAATCATATTGTGTGTTGAAGATTCAGCATTGTCACGAGTGGAATGTCCAGACAAAAATATCCACACTTCCTATGTATGGTCAGGGCAAATATATCCACTGAGAATCTGTTGCTTGGTGCCTGTTCTAGTCAAGGAGAGACCAGCATGGAAACCACATCTAGATTGTGATTTTTTTGTTGTGGATGGTCATGGTGGAGCGTTCAGGTGGTTACAGTATTGCAAATGAATATCACAGCAGAATCATCTAACCCGCATTAAGAAAACTTCAATAATTCTCCCTCACAATTAACTTCACGAGAACAAATGGAAATGGGAGGTGTGACCATTAGCCAGTGATGTCAACATTCAATTCAATCCAGTTGTTATTTTGAACTGAAGGTCGTATTCCAAAAGGAGTTATCTGGATCTGTTTGTTCAGTGACTGTGATTGATGTCACTCTCCATGGATCCTAATTATGTCACTGGATGGTTTTCCTCTTCTATTTGTACGGGGCTTCTTCCAATGCTTTATCCCATTATTGATGCAGATGTATCACCAGCAACACTGACAAGGATCAGCAGTTGCAGCGACAGGGAAAGGAGAGATCAGAATCTGAGAACCATAGACTGGAATGTTCCAACAATGGGCCAGAATCTGAGAACACTAGATGGAATGTTTAAACAGTGGATCAGAATCTGAGAGCATTAGACTGGAATATGCCAACAATGGATCAGAATCTGAGAACAGTCGACTGGAATGACGCATCAATGGTTCAGAATCTAAGAAAAATAGACTGGAATGCTGCAACAATGGACAGGAGTTTATCTTGGGGTCTTTTGTATCTTTCCTTTTATTCGCACATATTACCAGTTCGGATATACGGTGTACTGCTGATTATTCAGGCTGGTTACTATCCCATGCTCGCTATTGTTGGTGTTCCTGGTAAGTCTCCCCATCACTATCAATTTATTAATCCCATGGTGAACTTCAGTGCTATTTCTGTTATCTATATTTAGTAAATACTGAAACTATTGTCGTCAGTTTCAAATGCAAATGCATTCATTACCCACACATTTCAGAACCGCCTACACACCCGCACACACAAACATCTGAAAACAAGACTGTTCACAATCACAAAGTACCTATTTTCCCCGAATTGATTTATGTCTTGGTATTCTCTCCATCACCAAAGCTACCCACTCCCAGCTCCATGGTATCGCCAGACCCCATCTTGACGTCAGTGCGAGTGCAAAATAAACCATTATCTATACCTTGGTAAAAGTCAGACTTTATGGTTCCTGTTCTATTCTAATCAGTCTTTCCGTTACAAATGTTTCCATCAAAATCTTGTTCTTGTCTGTAAAGTAAATTCATGACAGGGACACGGTGTCAGAGTAGTAATGTCGCTGGGCACGTAATTCAGTGGTCCAGGTAACTACACTGTGGACACTGTTTCAAATCCTATCACAGATGATGACAGAACTTAAATTCAAATGACAGGAACTGGAAATAAAAGTGAATTTTACTAGTATAATTCCACCAGCACTTTGTCAATAAGTTTATCTATTTCACTGTTGTCCTTTGGTGATTAAATCTCACATTATTGCCTGGTCTGAATTAAGACTGACGTCAGACCCAATACCTTAAGGAATGGCCTCACAGTAAAAGGCATTTAGTGAGGTCCACAAATGCTGCTCTGTCAATGATGCAGACATCCCATGAAAGGTAAAGGGGAAAAAATGCCTCTAGAGATCAGAAACAAAAGGAACGAGTAAGTGCCAGAGAAACTGAACAGATTTGGCAGCCTCAGGTCGAGAGAAAAATAGAAGTGAAGTTTTGCGTCCAATCACCATACATCAGAACTGAATGCAGCTCTGTTTGATGTTGATGACAGGGATGGCTGTTGTGAAAGGGAGAAGGAGTGAGTTGAATAGATAGAGAAAGAGAGAGGTAGAGAGAAAGAAACAAACAGAGGGACTGTTGATGATTAGCTGGAGTGGAAATAATAGTCCAGACTAATCTTCTTTATTTTTTTCCTGTTCCCATATTACTGAAATGCATGCCCATGTGAGCTGTACATCAAAGTCCCAGTTTGAAGTGAGCTATGTAACTTTGTCTCTCTTCCTTGAGTGTCATCATCTTCTTTTATTCAGTGATGGGATGTTGGGCCAGTAATTAATTCCTTTCCTGATTGTCCTTGAGAAGGTGTTGGTGAGCCGCCTCCCTGACCCACTGCAGCCTGTGGGCTGTAAGTAGTCAGTGCTGTGGTCCGCCCGGTTTCATTTATTTGAAAATTTTAGTGAGTGATATAACGGAGCGGCTGGCATGGCCATTTCAAACTACAACTGTGTGTTAACCACAGTGCTGTGGTCTGGAGTCACATGTAAGTCCGACCGGGTGAAGACAGTAGATTTCCTTCTCTGAAGTGCATTAGTGTTCCAGGTAGGACAAACACAATGGTTTCATTAGATTCTCAATTCCTGATATTTGATTGATTGCAAATTCCAACATTTGCCGTGGTGGGATTCGGAACCGGGGTCTCGGTTATCACCTGGGTCTCTGCGTTATTATTCCAGACAAAATACAGCTAGGCCATCACCTCCGCAGCATCTGCAACCATCTCCAATGGCAATAGTGGTGTTGTTGTTGGCGTGGCTGTGCTTAAAGCATAGCGTTTTTCAAGGCCACAAAATGATTTGGCAAAACATACCATCCTTCCCAGTTTGTATTTATGCGAAGGTGAGATAATGGGAAGTGTTCTTGGTGAAAAGGAGGTGGATGTCCTTGGTCATGAGACACTGATAGAATTCATACGGAGCAGTAGGTAATCAGCCCAGTAATGTACAGTGTCCTTCATTACAAAATGATGGAAGTTTAAGTATGAAGACACCTTACTGAATTTGTAAAGTGATATTGAAACAGTACTTGGGACGCTGTGAACAGATTTTCTCTCCTTTATGAGGAATGATCTCCTTGCCACAATGAGACAGAATACAGGCAATGCGCCAGAGTAATCCCTGTGTTGAAGGTACCACGAGGAGAGTGTGAAGGAAATAAGTGCTTAATCTGTAATGCGTAAAAAGAATAAAAAGTGATTGCAATAAAACTTGAGCGTTATAGACCAATATTCATTATTTTCAAAAATAAGCATTGATACCGTTAAATATTCCGTGTTTCCCGCAATTTATGTTTTCTCATTTGGACAAATATATGATAGGGAATGTTAAGAAGGACATGGGCCAAGTACAGGAAAATGGAGTTAGCATGGATGGACATTTTAGTCTGAATGGTCCAGTTTGGGCTAAAGGTCCTGTTGAAATCTATGACTCTGTGATAGTTTACATGTCTCTGTGGAGACCCTATGTTGGTTGAGAGACAGCTCCAGGCTCTGACCAAACTCTCTCCGTCTCAATGCACGGTTGGGGTGAGACCCTGCACTGAGCATCATGTTGTTCACAAACTTGTCAGCAGCCACATTCTGACAGGGTTGGTCATTCTCAACGGCTTCTGACATCCATACAGAAGACTAGCCCTGTCTTCTCGGAGATGGAAGATGCCTCCTTGAGATGTGCCACAAACCATCCGGTGTGCGTCCTTACCATCAGCAAACCATGTTAATGTAACACGTGTGAAACATTAGCAAAGGAGCCAGGAGGCACAACATGGAGCAATCTGTTTATGCAGCCTCTGCTTCATTAGTTTGTAGTGTTGCAGCATCAATTACATCCTCCTATTTCAGTGTAACTGTTTGGACGGTCTGAATGGCCTCTTCTGTTCATGTGTCAATGTCTCGGGTGGCTGAATGTCCTTTTCCTAGTTCCAGGGAAAAGGTTCATTATTGGGTGACCGGTGGTAGCTGCTTACCTGCGTGTTGTGCTGACTAGATTCCTTATCTTCCTGTGTAACATTAGACAAACAGGAGGCCGGAAGAAACAGCAAGTCAGGCAGCATCAGGAGGTGGAGAAGTCAACACTTCAAGTATACCCGTTCTTCAGGACTGCGGGTGGGGGTAGGGGGAACTGCAGATAAAGAGGGAAGGGAGTGGTTGGGGTGGGGAGAGCAGCAGGATGGTGAGGTAGCAGATAGGTGTACACAAGTGGTGGGTGCAACCTGGTTGGTCGATGGGAGGGATGAATCCGGTTGGGAGCTCTAAGGCGGGGTCATTTGGTGGAATGGAAGGGAGTAGGTGGGGCTGGAAAGGGAGTAGGGCCATGGCTGGGAAGGTTATTCCAAATTGAAGAACCCAATGTTGAGTCCTCCAGCTTGTAGGCTAACCAGGCAGAACGTCAGATGTTGTTCGTCCAATTTGCGGTCTGACTCACTGTGGCAACAGAGGAGGCCAAGGAGGTCATGTTCGAAAGGAATTGGGAAGGGGAATTGAAATGGGTGGTGCCTGGGAGTTCAGGTCGGCCGCTGTGGGCCCAGTCGTGATGCTCGGCGAAATGAGCCCTTAGTTTATGTTGCTCTCTCCGATGTAGAGAAGACCACATCAGGTGCACCTGATGCAGTAAACTAGGTTGAAGGAGAGGCAGGTGACCTATGTTTCACGTGGAAGGACTGTCTGGGGCCTTGGATGAGATGAGGGAGGTGGTGTGCCAGCAGGTGATGCATTTTTTTCATCTGCAGGGTCAGTTGCCAGTGGGGCTTGGCGGGTTTGGTGGGGAGTGTGGCACGAACCAAAATTAGCGAAGTGATTTGTCCTTGTGGAAGATGTGTCAGGTGATGGGATCCAACCTCGTTAACTGTATCTGGTGGTACTGGTGTGGTCTTCTCTATATCAGGGAGACCAAATGTAAACTAAATGGAATGCTTTGCTGAGCATCTCAGCTGGGCCTGAAAGGGCTTATTTGACCTCCCAATCACCTCCGATTTCAATTCCCCCTCCCACTCCATTTCCGACATGGTCATCCTTGACATCCTCCATTGCCACAACGAACCAAAGCACAAACTGGAGGAACAACACTTCATATTCCACTGGTGCAGCCTACAGCCCGGGAGACTCAACATTGAGTTTTCCAATTTCTAGTAACCTCCCTTCCAATACCCCGACTCCCTTCCCAGCCTCATATCCTTCCTTTCCTTTGATCAACCCATCTCCCAGCTGTCAACTGGATTCATTCCTCCCATTGACCAACCCGGTGGTACCCTCTGCCTGTGTTCCCCACCTCACCACACCGCCTCCTCCTACTCTTGCACCTCGACTCTTTATCTGTACACACCGTTACCCCACCCCCAGTCATGAAGAAAGCTTATGCCCAAGGAGTGGACTTCTTCTCCTGATGCTGCCTGGCCGGTTGTGTTCTTCCAGTCTCCTGCATTCCAACATTTGTAGTTTGTTTTAAACTCTTCTTGTGCAATAGATAAGAGATAGTAAATGGGCTGTGCCTCTTCTTATCCAATAGCTTCAATGGGCTGAATGGCGTTCTCACATTTCTGTGACACCAGCTTGGGATACAGAATGAGCTACTCTTTTTTTAGTTCTTTGGAAATGTTCAGGGTCCAGTAGTACTGTTACATGAATGTTACCTAGATATTAACAGCATGAACTTGAATGTTGACCAGGTTTTGATTCTTTATGCGATATTTTCTGAGCATCCTCACTTCTGATCTAATGACGGAGGGTAAGACGTTGATGAACCAGCTGAAGATGTTTGTGCCGAGGAAGCTACGCTAAAGATCGCCAACATAGATATCTAGGGACTGAGAGGATTGATCTGCACCAGCCACATGGTGTCCTGAATGGCCCAACCACTTGGGAATTTACAACTGATTCCCATTAGATTCAATGTTATTCAGTTTCCTTGACACATTCCTCAGTCACGCCCTGCCGTGATGTCAGGGTCAGTCACTCTGATACTATGCTCATATATTTTGTTCATGTCAAAAGTCAAGGTAAATCCGTGGGGACTGTTTCCTTCTCTCAGAGGGTAGTGACTATTCTGGCCTCTCTATCCCAGACAGCTACATCTCTGAATTGTTTGGGGGAGCAGAATGGTGTTAATGGATCTTGACACATCAGGGAGTTGAGGGCAACAAAGAATTGGGCAGAGAAGATAAATTAATGCTGGAAGAGATCAGCCCTGACCTTACTGAAGGGAAGGGCAGGCTTTACAGGCTATATAGTCTGGTGTTATTCCAGTGTACCCCATAGGCCAGTCATTTTGTTGCCTCTTCCATTTCCTGTGTTATTGACGTCAAGTAGCTGAATAGCCTGATCATGTTGCTGCATGATCTAGAATGGGTCTAGTTCTATTGCCTTGAGGGCTGATTGGCCTCCTCCTGTAACTGTATATCATACTCCAGGGGCTGAAAAGACTTATCTTGTTCTGGTGTAACTGAAATCCATATAGTCCAGATCTACCACCCTCGGAGAAAGTGAACACTGCAGCTCCTGGAGATCAGAGTTGCAAAGTGTGGCACTGGAAATGCCTAGCTGGTCAGGCAGCATTCAAGAAGCAGGAGTATCGAAACCTTGGACATTCCTGATGATAGACATATGCCCAAAACTTCGATTTTCCTTCCCCTCCAATGCTCCCTGACCTGCTGTTTTAGATTAGATTACTTACAGTGTGGAAACAGGCCCTTCGGCCCAACAAGTCCACACCGCCCCGCCGAAGCGTAACCCACCCATACCCCTACACTTTACCTAACACTATGGGCAATTTAACATGGCCAATTCACCTGACCTGCACATCTTTGGAGTGTGGGAGGAAACCGGAGCACCCAGAGGAAACCCACGCAGACACGGGGAGAACGTGCAAACTCCACACAGTCAGTCGCCAGAGGCGGGAATTGAACCCGGGTCTCTGGCACTGCAAGGCAGCAGTGCTAACCACTGTGCCACCGTGCCGCCGTTCTTGTCCAGCACCACATATTTGCACGTCTACTGGCCCGCCCTAGTCAACCTTCCTGGTCACATCATCAAAGAAATTTAATAAATTCTTCAGGCATGAACTTCCACTCAAAAAGCCATGCTTACTATTCCTAATCAAACCCTGTTTTCCGAATGCATGTAAAACTTATGCTTCAGAATCTTCTCGAGTAATTTACCTACCACAGATGTTAAGCGGACTGTTCTGTATTTCCCAGGCTTTATTTTTTCAGTCCTTCTTGATTAAGTGCACATTTGCTATCCTTCAGTCTTCTGGGATCTCACCTGTGGTAACTGATGATCAAAATTATCAGCCACGGCCCCGGCAAATTCTTCTCTAGCCCCTTTCAGTGTTATTGGATATATCTGGTAAGGACCATGAGATTTCTCCAACTTCAAAGATTCTAGTACATCAATTACCTCCTCTACTGTGATACAGAAGATCTCACCAATAATTTCTCCAAATTCCCATATATTCATATCTTTCTCCGCTGTAAATATAGAGGAGAAATATTTGTTGACGACATCGCCTATCTCTTATGGTACTACACATGCATGTCGACTTTGGTCTTTGAGGGGTCTTATTCTCTCTTTAGTTAATGATTTTCCTTTAATATACTAAAAGTGCCTCTTTGGATTCACCCTGATTTTCTCAGTCAAGTTTATCTCATACCCCCTTTTCGCCCTCCTGATTTCCTACTTCAGTAAACTCCGATATCCCCTGTACACCTCCAGGGATTTCCGTGATCCAAGCTGCCTCTACCTGAGCCACGCCTCCACATTTTGTTTGGTCAAAGCCTAAACATTTCTTGTTATCCAGTGTTCCTCATTCCTGTCAACGTTCCTTTCATCCTCACAGGCACATATAGATCTTAAGCTCCCACTTGCTGGAGGTCCCTTTGCTTGCAAACAGACTACTTCAATCAACCCCTGCAAACGCCTGTCTGAGTCTATCAAAATTAACCTTGCCCCAATTTAGAACTTGAATCTGTGGACCAATTACTTCCCTCTCCATAACTATTTTCAAATTAACAGAACTATGGTCACTGGTCCCAAAGTGCACATCTACTGTCACCTCACTCACCTATCCTGATATATTTCGTAAGAGTAGGTCAAATATTGCCCCTTCCCTATTAGGACCCTCTATATACTGCTGGAGGAAACTTTCCTGACGCACTTAATTGATTCCATCCCATCAAATCCCTTTATGCTCTGGCAGTTCCAGTCTGTGTTATAAAAATTAAAACCCCTATTATGACAAACCGAATGTTCCCTGCAAGTCTCCCCAAACTCTCTAGATATTTTTGTTACTGTAATTCCTGTTGACTGTTAGGGGGTCTATAGTACCACCCCAATAAAGTCACCATCCGCTTCTTATTTCTTAGTTCCACCCACAAAGTCTCACTGGATGATTCATCAGTTATTTTATCTCTGATCAGTGCTTTCTACTCCCCTTGATTAGAAATGCTACTCCCCTCCCTCTTTCCACCATCTCTCTCCTAATGCATTTATCCTTTTACATTCAAGGTCAGTCCTACCCATCCCTCAGCCATGTTTCTGTAATAGCTAGACTATCCAGTGCCGATTATCTATCCACACCCTGAATTCATTGGCCTTACCTGTCAGCCCTTTCACATTGAAATAAATGCAATTTAATCAACAGGAAATTCCTTGCTCCCTATCATGTTCCAGCCTGGTCTGTCTCTTCAACGTACTATTTCTGAATACTGTATTTCCTTCCACCCTCATATTTGCCTCCCTGCTCTTGAGGATACCACCTCCTGCCAATCTCGTTTAAACACTCCCTTGTAACACGATCAAAACTGGCTGCGAAGATATTGGTCCCCCGTCCAGTGCATGTGCCACCAGTCCCTCTTGAACAGGTCAACTCTGTCACAGAAAAGCTCCCAATGATCTAAAAATATGAATCCCCACCCCCTGCACCAATTCTTTAGTCACATACTTATCCGCCATATCTCCCTGTTCTTACCTACAGTAGCTCATGACAATGGAATTCATCAGGTGTCTGTCAAGGTCCTGTTTTTTAACTTTTCTTCGAGCTCTCAGTAATTACTCTGAAGGACCACATTCCTATGTCTACCTGTGTCATTTGTGCCAACGTGCACAATGACTTCTAACAGTTCACACCTCCCCCCACTCCCCCTCCCCCCAACTCCAGCAGACACTCAGAGACATCCTGGACACTGACAACTGAGAGGCAACACACCAGCCTGGTTTGCCGTTTGAGGCCACAGAATCTCTTATACCTAAGACCCTGTTTACCTTTATCCTTTCCCATTGCTCCCCAGACCCAGTCGTAATGCAACTAAGCTGGCTACTGCTGCTTTCCCCTAAACGGTCATTTCCTGACATCCATTTCCCTACACCACAAAGTCAGTATCAAAAACGGTATACTTGTTTTCGAGAGGACTGCCACAGGGGATTCCTGCACTCTCTGCCTACTCCCTTCCCCATTCATGGTTGTCGTCCAGCTACTCTCTGCCTGGAACACGACAGGAAGCAAGGAACGCCTGTTGGATTAAATTGCGTTTATTTAAATGCAACACGGCTGACAGGTAAGGCTGATGAACTCAGGGCGTGGATCTTTACATGGGACTGGGATATGACAGTCTTTAAAGAAACACGGTTAAGGGAGGGACTTGGGTGTGACCACCTCACGAAAGCTCTTACTTCTGAAGTGCTCTGTATCTGGATGATCCGGAGAACAGCCAACTCCAGATCCTGAACACTGCTTCCCAGGAACTGCAGCTGGTTGCACTGCCCACATGTGTAGTCATCAGGGACAGTGGAAATCTCCCTGAGCTCCACATCCCGCAGGTGGAACGTGCAACTGCCCTAACTGCCATCTCAACAGCTGTCAGACTAGCGTTAAAAAGACTTTACGTGAACTTACCTGTACCTTTTGCTGAGCCTGTGCTCACCAAAGCCTCTGGAACCAAAGCATTACTACCTATTCTGCCACTAACAGCACGTCAATAAACCACTCCACATTTAGTTTTGGTTAAGGCAGGAGGGAAACACTGCAGTGATGTATTGTTTGGGACTTAAGCACCCCTTGACACCAGACCCATACTTGGACTTGGAGAGTGTCTTGCTGAGGTTTTCCTTCTCGTCGTGGTGACTGTGCTGATGCAAATATTCACCCTGACAGCCAATCCACGTTGTCGCAGTCCTCTGATCTTTTCTGTCTATTAGTACTGCATTTATGAATTCCTTGAATCTATTGATTGCTTTCCAAACTGTGTCTCATTCTGGAGGGAGAGATGCTGGTGTTCCAGTGAATACAGCCTATTTGAAAAGGTTCACCATTAGACATATGAGCGATATGATGCCCATCCGCTCGCTGACTCTGTTTTTCCTTTCAATTAGGGTACATTTATTCTGATAACCTTCAATTCCATTTTCCAGCATTTTCCCTGTAACCCTTGTTTAAAACTCTGTCCATCTCAGCCTTGAACATATTTAGTGATCAATCCCCAACAGCTATCTCAATTTTCTACAATTGTTTCCCTCCCACTGATGTGAGACTTGGTGGTCTTTAATCCCATGGCTTTTTTTCTAGCACTCTGTGTGGAAGTTGAACCTACATTAGATGTTATCATGTTCGATCATACCAACTTTGTGTCCAGAGGCATAACAAAAAAAAAGCAACACAAAGTTTAAGAGCCTGTAATCTCCTCCCTCATTCTCCACACCAGTCTAAGATACAGTTCATCCGTATCAAGGGATTTGGCCACATTTTATCATACACCGACTTCCAATTCTTCCTCAGCTTCTGTGTCAATTTGCTCAAGGTCACACTGTCAGGAACAGACATTGAATACAATAACTGCTCCTCCAAATTGAAGACCAATATGTAATAGGTCTTTGACATATTCTCTGGCTCGATGCACAGGTTGCCTCCTCGGATCCTAATGCTCCCTATTCTTTCTCTTGTTATCCCTCTTACCCTTAATAAACCGATAAAATGTCTTTGGAGTCTTGAAAATACTGCCCACTAATATTTTTATCACCGCTGCACACCCACCCTCTTTTTGCTCTTTTACTTACTTTCTTGAGTTTAGACCTTCACGTTCTCTCCTCTTCTGGGACCTCCATTGACCTGCTCCCTTTATGCCTGTTTTAAGCTTTTCTTTCATTGTTAATTCCATTCTGAATATGTGTAGATATCCCAGGCTCTCCGGGCTGGTTTTCCTACATTTCATCTTTGGTGTAACATGTTGTGGTGACACGCTCATCAATTCCATTGTGAGCATGTGATCCCCCCCCGCCCCCACCTATACGCTGTGCTGTTACAGTTTCACCCAGAAGTAACTGTACTATGGCCAGATCCTGTCTTTCTCTTGGTAAGATCTGCCTCCATCATCCAAATTATTTTCAATTTTCAAGCCTTTTTCTTTTGGTCTTTTCCTTAAGAAGCTAAAAATGCTTGAGTCACGGTCACTGGTCCTGCAATGCTCTCCCAAACCTGCCTGGCACCTGACTGGCTTCGCTCCCCACAGTCACGCCTATGCACTGCCCCGCCCATCGTTGTATCTGCTCCATGTTGATATAAGAGTCTCTCTGGAATAAATGTCAAGTCCTCTTCCCCTCTTTAAAAAAAAATCACTGTCCTAATGAATATTTGGAATTGAAATGTCTAAATATCATAATCCTGTTATTGTTTTTACACACCTCAGTGAATTGGTTATATACCTGCTGCTGTATTTTCTTTTATCTGATAGTCGGTAATATATCCCCAGCAGTGCATCTGTCAACCCATAAAGCGTCATTTGAATACCCTTCCAAGATATGATGCTAGCTAACTGCAGTCATTGACTCCATAATTAATAAGGCAATGCCACCTTCTCTTTTACCCTTCTCCTGTGCTGTCCATAGTTCTTGTACCACAGAATATTGAGTTGTCAGCCCTGACCACCCTCAAACACATCTCTGTGATGGCAAAAATGTCACACTGCAAAAATGTCAACTCATTCCCTTATCACACCTGTCGGTCCGATAATATTCCCAACATTAAGGTAAAGGACATCCAGCCTGGATAATAGCACATGGAATACTCTGTACCTCGCAGTTCTTCAGTCATTTACTGTTTGTTATCAAACTGCCTTTCCATGAACTAAAACTGTAACTCTGGGACTGAATGAATAATTGTTGAATTGTAATTTCTTTTTTAATTAATGTGTTAATCAAATGCAACGTTCCAGAACTGAACAGTCAGCTCCAAATACCTTACTTTGCTTAGTGTGCAGAGGGGTCAGCCCTCAGTAATGGAAAAAGTGAGGACTGCAGATGCTGGAGATCAGAGTCGAAAAGTATGGTGCTGGTAAAGCACAGCGAGTCAGGCAGCATCCGAGGAGCAGGAGAGTGAAAACTTTGAGCAGAGTCCCTTCATCAGGAAGACATTGGTGCATTCACATTTTTTCCATTCCATGGGAAATTTGGAATGGTACTTGCTCAGGAGGGCAGCACTGTATATAGCCCTGAAATGGAAAGCAGTCAGTCAGTTGTTTGGACAGGGGGTAGACAAAGTAAGGTGAGTACAGACTGATTGAAGTGCAAACATAAGGATAGATAAGTCCCCTGGACCAGGCAGGAAGCACCCCAGGTTACCAGAGGAAGTGAGGGAAGAGATTGCTGCGCCTTTGTAGATGATCCTTGCGTCCCCACTGTCCACTGAAGTATTGCCTGATGATTGGAGGGTGGCAAAAGTTATTCCCTTGTTCAGGAAAGGCAATAGGGATAATCCTGCAAAATACTGGCCAGTCAGTCTTACTTCTGTATTGGGAAAAGTATTGGAGAGGATTCTGAGAAACAGAATTTATGATTACTTGGAAAGTGATAGTTTGATTCGAGATAGTCAGCATGGCGTTTTGATGGACAATCATGCCTCACAGAACTTATTGAATTCTTTCAGGATGGGATCAAACACGTTGATGAAGGTAGAGCAGTGGATGTGATGTACATGGATTTTAGCAAGGTGGTTGATAAAGTTACCATAAGATCGGCCCATTCAGAAAGTAAGGAGGCATGGGGTACAAGGAAACGGAAACCTGTGTATGTGGATACAAATTGTCTGACCTGTAGAAGACTGATGGTGGTAGAACATGGAAAGGATTCATCCTGGAGGTTGGTGACCAGTAGCGTTCTTCAGGAATCGGTTCTGGGACTTCTGTTCTTTGTGATTTTTACAAATGACTTGGATGATAAAGTGAAAGGGTGCTTTAGTAAGTTTTACAATGTAATAAAGATGTTAGAGTTATGGATATTGTTAAGGGCTGTCTTAGGTTGTAATTGGACATTGACAAGATTGGCTGGTAAATGGAAGATGGAGTTCAACTTGGATAAGTGTAAAGCGATTCATTTTTTAAGGTCGAATTCGAATGCAGCATACAGGTTTAAAGGCAGGATTATTGGTAGACTGGAGGACCATAGCGATCGTGTGGTCCATATCATAGGATGCTCAATGTTGTCACCCAAGCTGATAAGGTTGTTAAGATGTCTGGTGTTTAAATTAGCCAGGGATTGCGTTTAAGAGCCTCAAGGTTACGCTGCAGCGCCAAGAATCTCTCTTGGGATTACACTTGGAATATTGTATTCAGTTCTAGTCGCCTCATTACTGCAAAGATGTTGAGACTTCGGAGAGGGTGCCGGGGAGATTTACCAGGATGCTTACGAGACTAGATGGCATGTCTTACAAAGAAGCGTTGAGGGAGCGAGGGCTTTCCTCTTTGGAGCAATAAAGAATGGGAGTTGACTTCATAGACGTGTATAAGATGATGAGAGATATAGGCAGAGTTCACAGCCAGAGACTTTTTCGCAGGGTGGAAATGGCTATCTCGAGCGGGCATAAGTTTAGTATGATTAGGAGAAGGTTTGAGGAGATGTCAGAGGTAGGTTCTTTAAACAGAGAGTGGTGGGTGCTTGGAATGCACTGCCAGCAGCGTTAGTGGAGTCAGCTGAATTACGGATATTTAAGTGACTATTGGATAGACACATGAATGATAGTACAATGAAGGGTATGTCAGTTAGTCTGAACTTCAAGTAGGATAAAAGTTCGGCAGGACAAGAAGGCTTGAAGGGTTTGCACTAAGCTGTACCGTTCTGTGTATTATGTTTCACCCAGCCTCTGGATTCTTTTCAATTGTTGAATGTGTGAGGGAGTGATATGTGTATGATCAGGAAGTTGGGGAGGGGCGTTAGCCCAACACTTCCAGTTATGTTGTTCATTGTTACATTCACCAGAATGCCAGTGCAATATGTGACATGTCCTACACCAGACAGGCTCCGTCAAGTTCAGTTATTAACGTAATTCTTGACTTGTCATTTGCTGCCGTTTTCTTCAGATACAATCTGTTGGGTGACCCATGTATTAATCAGATATTTGCTATGTTTCGTGAATTGCGCAAAAATAAGACGTCAACTATGATTATTCAAATGAACTATAATCTCTGAAAAGAATTAGGCTGATTCTATATTTATGGAACAAAACTATAAACTCCTGTCAAGATTTTCTAACACAGAAATAAAGAATGTACATTTTATTTTGTATCAAACAAACAACATGGATGTAACTTTTTTGGTGATCAGAATTACACACACAATGTCAGGATTCAAAACAATGCATTATCACTCCAACATTTTGAAAGTGGTTGGCTTCTGAGTGATTACATGTTCAGGGTGAGCAAACGATTGAATAATCAAATAGAATTAGCATTCTTATATATTTATATATAATCAATCAGTTCAATTTCTCACTAAAATGTACAAGCTTCAGCTATTTGTCAGCGAATTAGAAATGGCTATAGTTCAAAATGCTCTGTGAATATTAAACTAACTAAATGATTTGTGCTATCAAATTTTAGTGAACGACAATTTGAAAAAGTTTAACTTTTAGAAAGAATGTCATTTAATTTGAAATGCAGACAGTGAACAAAAACGATGAGCATATTATCGTGTAAGTGAAAAGTCAAACCTTTTCAAAGAGATTTGTGCCAAAGCAATGACAGATTTGTTTTCGTAATTGGAATTCAACATTTCAAATATTCATATTCTGAGTAATAATTAGATTATTTAATGAAGCTGACCTTGCAGTAGTTGCATTTTAAATGCTTATGCTGCACTAAATAATCAGATATTCGTGAGTATTTACAATGGGAAATAATCGGATCCTGACTTTTATTCACATCAAACACATGATAGAGTGCAAAACCTTAAAGTACAGGAGGAGGCCATTGGCCACTGTGTGTGCATCAGCTCCAGGAATGTCTCCCAAGCCCCTCCCATTTGCCAGCCCTATCTCTGCAGCCTGTTAAATTCATATTTCCAAATGCATATCCAGTTCTATTTTTTAATGTTCATCCACAACTCTCCCAGGCAGTTCCATTCCAAATCCTAACAACTCTCTCAATAAAGAAGTTTTTCCTTATCTCATTCCTGGCTCTTTTGCTGACAAGCTTGAAATTAGAACTCCTTGATGCTATAATGCCAACTAACGGAAACAGAGTATTCCTGTTTTACTCTACAACGTTTTTTCATACTTTTGAGCACTGCAATAAGTTCACATATTTGTCTGTTCTGCTCAAGCAAAAATAATCCTTGCAAGAACTGTTACAAGCACTACATCGGAAAAACAGTCAGAAAACTAGCCACCTGGATACATGAACAACAACTGGCCAGAAGAAAAAGACATGACCCACTATCACTAGTATCCTTACTTATAGATGAGGAAGTACACGATTTAGACTGGGTCTGCATATCCATCTAGGACAAGCCAAACAGAGACACGCACAAGAATTCCTAGAAAAATAGCATTCCAACCTGAACTCTATCAACAAACATATCGATTTTGATCCCATCGAACACTCTCTGACAAAAAGAACTGGACATAAAATCACCAATACTGGAAATTACATCACTGACTCAAGGAAACCTAAACACATAAATAGCAAATGGGACATAACACCAGCACTTCACCAGAGGCTCACTGATAATGTTCCCTAGTACAGTGATGAAGCATCTGAAAATGAACTCTCCAACTCAGCGAGCAAACTGACATCCAGAAGAAGCACAATTTCTCTCATCCTCCCTTTAACTAAATACTTCATTCCACTTGTCATTCCGATTATTTTAAGGTTATTTGCATTCTTTTGCAAAGTAATATAGTGTCTTTCTGTGTGTGTTTGAATGTGTGTGTGTATATGATAGAGAGAGAGAGACAGCGAGCGAGAAAGAGAAAGAACAATCCTCTGTAATCCCTGGATTACTCCCCGTGCCATGTGGAAAAGAGAGAAGGATGAGGAAGACACTAAAGCTTAACATGTTGTTAAAAATCTAGTTCAGGGGTGAGAGTTCCAGATTGTTGTATCATTGGGATCTCTTCCAGGACAGGTGGGGACCTGTACAAAAAAGACAGATTGTATCTTAACTGTACAAGCACCATCATCCTTGTGGGGATGTTTTCTAGTACAAGTCAGATGGATTTGAATAAACCAGGAGAGTGAGAACCAAAGCAGAAGATCAGGAACTGAACAGAAGGTTAGGTGAATAGGACATCAGGCACGGCCAGTCTAATGACCATGCCGAGAGAAGGAATCAAAACAGTGAGTTGGGAGTTGGAATAAATTATAGAGAGGAGGTGCAGGTTTTTCAGAGATTAACAAGTAAGGATGGAGAGTGTGGGGGATGTGAGGGAGTGAGGTGTGTGGGATCAGGGAGACAGTGCACAAGAAAATGTTAAATGGGAAAGAGGTTGGGCTGGGAAATTCCATGATAAACAACTGGCAGCAAAACACAGGAAAACTTGCTGCTTGTAAAAGTGAATACCTGGGAAAGAATTTATTATGCTTCAGATAAAGAACACCATTATTGCTAGAGGTCTGTATTATAATGGAGGAAAAGCTGTCTTCATATTATGGCTGTCGCTTTACTAATGGTTGCATACAGCTAGAATAGTGTCAGTGTTGTTGTTGGACAGCATCCACTGAGAATATGAATTCCACTGGATGGTCCCAGAGATGGCCTCGGCTGCATTTGGTTGAGTGAGTGCTGAAGATGCATGAGATGATGCTGGTTTCTACTATAGCCACTTACTGAGTACACTCAAAGGAACAAAGCAGCAACTGCCATTGTTAATTGTTTCAGAATATACCAGAGTGTTCATGGCTGCCACTGCAAAGAGTCATGCAATGAAAAACAGGCCTATCACGTCTGTGCCAGCAAGTGCATATCCAAAGACATTTTAACCGTTTGTGAGGTTACCTGCCTCAACCACCCATCGAGACAAAGCATTCCAGATTCATACCATCCTCTCAGTTCGAAACACATTCCACAAATCCTCTCTCAATCCCCTGACATTCACTTTAAAAGTGTGTCTCTTTGTTTTTGATCCTTTGACGAAGGAAAACAGCTGCTGTCTGTTCATCCCCTCCATACCGCATTTGCTCATGTACACCTGTACCATATTCCCTCCTTAACTTTCCCAGCTGCAAAGAAAAAAGGAGCAAATTTAGCCCTCCTCTTTCATACTCACTTTTGAGTACTCACTTGTCTTGTTACTTCTGACTTGCATCTTCCCAAATTATCGGTGTTAAGTTTCATCAGGCCATTGCTCTGGCTATCTGAATAATCTGTTTCTATCCTTCTGTTGCCTAACACTTCCCTCCTGACTGTGATCCACCCCGCCCATCTTTGTGTCATCTATAACATTGATCATTATTTCACTGCTCCCCACCTCCACATTCTCACAATCGTCATTTCTGAATATCACAAACAACCAGTGATTTCCTTCCTGTTCGCCAGATGTTATTTAGATGATGATTGGACAATTACAGTTTCTTGCTTTTCCTATTTTGGTGAATTTATGAGTGATGTAGTTAACGCATTTTATGAGGGATCCACAATTAACATTTTCGACACAGAGTTGAATTCACCTTTTACACTCCGCCCCTCTGCATGTTTTGTTTATAAACATTGTAAATAATTTAGGATAAACTAGGATTTGGCATTTTGCGGTAGAACATTAGCATTTTGTGTGGCACTGTTCTTTGTAACATTCCCTGCAATACCCAGAGCTGAAGAAATTTTTCATCTGCAGGATGGACATGCACTCATTCATTGTTTGTTTTAATCAGCGAGTGTGATGAGGATAAATATTCAAATAAATTCTATATTATGGGCAAACTGCAGAAGATCAAATCATATTCTCATATCCACCTTGAATTGGAAGCAAATATATACTGTAAAAATAAAATCAAAAATATTGAAACACCACCGTAGGGGAGAAAGAAACATGTCTTCTGTACTTGATGGAGATATAGAAATATATAGTACATGTACAACCTGAACAAGAATCAAGTGATAGAAGAGAAAGTACAAGAAATCCTTTCTTAATTTTGAATGGAAACCAGATCCCGATTTTCTTGTACAGTGATGTTTTCTCATCCAATCTCACTTCCTCAAAAGCAAGCTTTTCCCTGTCACTAAAACTTCATCTGCCTTTCTTCCTCCTCTGTCCTACTCTTTTCTTACAGTCCTACTTCCCTTACACTGCACCTCCTGCTGCTACATTCTCTTCCACTGATGATCTCCCTTCACACTCTTCTTCTGCCACTCCCACTGTAAGTTACACCAATTCCCCAGTTACTCCCACTTTCTCTGGCTATTCCTTCCCCATTTTGCTTTCCAACTGGGATGATGGGAGCTGCTGGCTTCTGGGCTGCTATTGAGCATCAGTGAATGATGAGATTGAGATGATCAATGTCCAATAGGAACTGACAATAGTTGTTTCTGTCACTGTCTGATGCACCGTAAACAGGGTGGTTTTGTTCCCCATGGTACAGAGTTGAGTGTCTTTCTGTCTCTCTGTCACAGCGCTTAACCAAACAGCCTCATCACAAATAGGACAAACCTCTCCTCACAGTCAGAAATCCATGCATCAGTTTTACCTTAAACATTGTGAGTAGAGTGAGCACATTGTTCTAACAGGCTGTGTACTGGCCTTTTATTCTTTATTCATTTAACTGATCTTCCAATATCAGTTGAGGTGAGATCAGAGTAACTTGCATTGCATTAAAGTAGTATTTGACTCCTGTGACATCAGAGATCCTGAGTAAACTGTGGTCACTGGGAATCGCAGGAAATTTTGCGCTGGTAATTTCCTCACTAAACAATAACACCTTCCCCAGAGCTATTGGGAATGCCAAATAAACTCTGCCCTTGCTAGTGCCTTTCAAAACCATTGATAATTTTTTCTTGTTAATAACATCAAGACTTATTATATTTTAAAGTTTGGTCTAAAGTCTCCTAAAAAAATAAGACCTTGCTGCTTGAGTGTCACTCCATTGAAATAAGGATGTTACAATAAGTATACCTTCCCAATTATAGTCAATCATTTACTTTCTGAGGTCTGATCGTGCGATATCAGTACCACTGAGATCAACGTTTTCTCTGTCCAGCAGAATCGCATTATATTGTCTAAAGACTGCACCACTCTACAATTCTAATTTATTCACCGGCTCATTCGTCATGCTAAACAGATGCACTGGTCACACAATTTGCAACAAGGTAGAGATGCCCTTGACCCTCTGGAACCTTCCTCCCCTCTCATACCTGCCCACTGACTCCATGCCCTCCCCCAGCTCCACCTCCTATCGTTTATTCACCGTCCCTCCTTAACTTCCACTCTCTGATGCTGAATGTTCTGTACTCAGCAAATATCTGAACATTACCTCTCTGTGCCCCCACTTTAAGGAATTTTAGGCATGACATTTAGTTGAGCTCTTCCGCTGCGTTCGCCTCAGTGCCCATTTCTTTCAGCAATATTCCTCTCCCTGTTCCAAATACGCCGTTACCCAGCTCCAACACTCTCCCTCCACCTGGACTCCTCCCTCTGGCCTTTACCTGAACTAAATCGGTTCGTTGATAAATCTCAACTTGACATTGGTTGTCGTAATTTCTCTGCACTTGCCTCACTAAATCCATACTATCAATGTCCGAACAGCCTATACTCCATGTGCTAAGGTCCAACTCTGACTGTGTTATTCAGCCTGTGCTGACAAGGGTGGTGCTGCTATAGTCTGGTGGACTGACCTCGACATTGCAAAGGTTGAACGCCCACTCTCAGGTACTGCCTCTAATCTCCCCCTAGACCATGACCCTACCATGGCACATCTGGCAATTGTATCAACTATGATAACTGACCACATTTCATTGGAGATTTCTGCCCCACTCGCCCCACGCCCCTAACTGCCCCCGAGTTGATAATCCTCTGATAGCAGAGCTCGCTTCTATCTCCTCTCAAAAGTTCACAAACAGAACAGCCCAGGCAGACCCATTGCTTCAGCCTGCTCCTGCCACACGGCGGAAGTGCACGGATACACACTTGGGCCCCAGTTATGCCTGTTTCTTCCTGGGGAACATCGACCATTCCCTGTTCCAGTTCTACTCCAGCACCCATCCACAAATCTTTGTCCGATACACAGATGATATCATCGCTGCTGCATCTCTCTCTTGTCCGGAATTGGAAAAGTTCACCGATTTCACTTGGAATTTGAAACTCTCCATCACTTTCACCTGGTCGATCTCTGGCTCCTTACTTCCTTTCCTCAACATTCTTGCTTCCATTTCTGGGGATAGCCAGGCAACTGATATCCAGTATTAACCCACCGATTCCCACAGGTTCCTGGAGTATTCATCCTCACATCTGGTTTCCTGTTGTAGACTCAATTCCATTCCCCCAGTTCCTCAATCTCCACCGCATTGCTTCTGATGATACTAAATTCAACAAGGAAGCCTTTGAAATGTCCACCTTGTTCCTCAATCAAGGGATTCCCCATCACTGTTGACAACAGGCTCCTCAACTGAGTCTGATCCATCTCCTGCACTTCTAGCCTGCCCCTCCCCTTCCCTCTCGCAACGGAGTTTCCCTTACCCTTGCCTACTATCCCAGCAGCATTCACATGCAGAGGATCATCAGCCCACATTTCCCCCACCTTCAGCGAGATGCCCCACCTCCACATATTCACCTCTCAACTTGACATTGTCCACCTTCTAGAGGGATTATTCCCTCCAGGATACACTGGTCTACTCTTTATTCACTCCCACCACAGGTCCACTTCACTTTCCCCTGCCGGAGGTATGACACATTCCCATTTAGATTAGATTAGATTAGATTACTTACAGTGTGGAAACAGGCCCTTCGGGCCAACAAGTCCACACCGCCCCGCCGAAGCGTAACCCACCCATACCCCTAGATCTACCTCTACCCCTAACCTAACACTACGGGCAATTTAGCATGGCCAATTCACCTGACCTGCACATCTTTGGACTGTGGGAGGAAACCGGAGCACCCAGAGGAAACCCACGCAGACACGGGGAGAACGTGCAAACTCCACACAGTCAGTCGCCTGAGGCGGGAATTGAACCCGGGTCTCTGGTGCTGTGAGGCAGCAGTGCTAACCACTGTGCCACCGTGCCGCCCATTTACCTCCCTCCTCATCAGTATCAAAGGGCCCAACTATACCTTCGAGGTGAAGCAGCACCTTACCAACATTTCCCACAATCCAGTCTACCTCATGCGCTGCTCACAATGTGGTCTCCTCTACATTGGGGAAATGAAGGGTAGACTGGGTGACCGCTTCACAGAACATCCAAGTTGGACCGCTGCAGATGACTCTGAGCTTTCAGTTGCCTGCCAGTTTAACAGCCCATCCTGTTTCCTGACCAATATCGCTGTGTCAGGCTTGCTGCAGTGTTCCAGGCAAATTCAACGCAAGCTAAAAGAACTACACCTCATTTTCCATGTGCGGACTCTGCAGTCCTTTAGACTCAAAATCAAGTTCAATAATTTTTGGGCCTGAAATCCCCAAAGTCCTAGCCCCCTATCCATACACCAGGCCGAGTTGTCACATAGCCTTCCATTACTCACACCCTATTGTTAGCTACTAACAGTCTCCATTAAGAGCTATCCAGTCTCTTCTGCATATAAAACAACATTTTCCGTGTTACTATCAGTTCTGAGGAAGGGGCACTGGACCTGAAACGTTAACTCTGATTTCTTTGCACAGATGATGCCAGACCTGCTGAGCGATTACAGCAACTTCTGTTTTGTTTCAACATGTTCATCGCAAGGTCTCACAATGCAATACGTCATCGATATTTAGAGCCCTGTCAAACATAGGAACTTTGTAATTTCTCATTTAAAATCAATAACAAATTACTCGAGATTCAACTAAGATAACAGCTTTGCTGCTATCATTCAGATCAGACACTTTGTCACAGTTCAGAAAGAAGAAAGAAATTAAAAGAGCTGGAGTGAAACTCAGTAAATCTGGCAACATCTGAACAGAGATGCAAAAAATTAACCTTTGATTCTAATAGGACTTTTCAGAACAGTGTCACATCATATTACATATGTTAATTGTGCTGCTCTCTGCAGACACATCCTCACGTTTTTTGTTTATCCAGGATTTTCTGTTTGCATTTCATGTTTCCATTATCACTTTATTGCATGTTTCTTGACAGGTCTACATGTTGACCTTGGTAATGTTTGGACAATGTGGTACTTTCATGTTTCTATTACTGTTGGTGTGTCTGTGATACCTGAATTACAGCCGAAATCTGTCTCTTCTTTAAGATCAAAAGTAAAAAGAAAATCTCAACATCTTGTAAATCTCAGGAAATCTATTTTGTTTGACAATACATTTTAGAGGCAGCTGAACTTCATGAAATAATAGCAATAGATTTTTGATGATGGAACACTTGTGTCCTTCATTGAACAAGCTTGTCTCCCCAATCTCTAAAAGCTTTCAATGCATAACATAGAATTATTACAGCAAAGGTGGTGAAAACTCAGCCCATTGTCTTTTCCAGTTTGGAATGAGCGATATTTCTACAGTCATTCTCTTGTATTGTCACCACACCCCTGTACAGTTTGTTATTAGCATCTGCTTTTAATTGCAAGCATCCTGCCAGATATGAACAACATGATCAATCTCAAACAAAAACAGACGTTGGAGGGAAAGCTCAGCAGGTCTAGCCGTATCTGTGAAGAGACATCAAAGTTAATGCTTCAGATGCGGTGACACTACTCAATCTGTATTCCCAATGATGAAATGGTGTGTATATATAATATAGTTCACTTTATCACATTTACAATTATCCGGTTCACTTCACATTGTCATTGAGCATTACATATCCCAAGCGTTGGCTCGTTCCTTGTTGTGAACTATATTTAATTCTATCTGACGTTAAGAGTGATGATGACTGGGGAATATCATTGTACTCCCCATGCAGTCTCCACAGCCACTATCCCCATTCCGCCCGATCTACTCGGTAAGTCTGACTTATTAATTCATAAGTCTTAATGAATAAGTTCACTTTTGGTTTTGGGCTGAGGGGAAAAAAGGTGAAAAATTATTGCTTTACAGCAAATAAAACTGCATTAAGATGTTTGTCAATTTGTATAAATTAATTACTGAAGCATATTCTATATGGAAGGTCCAACGTTTCTTTATTAGAGCAGTGAGAGGACCATTCAGAGAAGTCCACACTTCCTGTCTATGTTCAGGGCAATTGTGCCCAGTGACAGTCTGTTGGCTGGGGTTTGTTCCCGTGAAGGAGAGATCAGCACAGTAACAACATCCTGACTGTGTTTCTTTATTTTGTGGAGGGGCAGAGATTCCGGGTATGATGACGACAGCATTGCAAACGTACATCAAGGCAGAGTATTCTAGCCTGCGATCAGAAAACTTCCATCATTCTCCCTCACAACTGACTTCACTCGAGGAATTGGCGATGGGAGATGTGACCAATAGCCAGCAATGTCAGAATCCAGTCCAGTCCAGTCCAGTTATATTGTGAACTGAATGTGCTGTATTGAAAGCCAGACCTGTTTGCTCAGTGACCGCAATTGATGTCAGTCTCCATACATTGTAACTGTGCCCTATTGGTGAGGGGCTTCACTCAGTGCGCTGTCCCAGCCGAGGAGCCAATGCATCAGCTTCAACAGTAACAGAGATCAGCAGCTGGAGAGACGTGGAGAGGACAGATCTGAATCTGCGAATAATGGACTGGATAATTACACAAATGGAGAGGAGGCTTTCCTTGGGTCTTTACAACATTTCCCTCTGTCGGAAATGTTTACCTTATCGGATATTAGTGGTGCTGATTGGGCGGAGTGGAGAGTGTGTTACTCCTGGTGGAGGAGCGACGCTCCGAAATCTAGTGCGCTTCCAATTAAACCTGTTGGACTATAACCTGGTGTTGTGTGATTTTTAACTTTGTACACCCCGGTCTAACAGCGGCGTCTCCAAATCATAACCTATTCTCGCTATTGTTGGTGTTCTCTACCTCTGTCCATTCATTAAGCCCATAAACAATTTTGAACTTCATTGCAATTTCTATTATCTATATTTGCCAATGAAAAAAACTTTTATCTTCAATTTCAATTGCAGTTTCCATTCATCTGAATTGCAGACCACTCCCTTACAAACATCTGAGAACAAAACTGTGCACAACCTCGAGATCTCTTATTGCCCTGAACTGATTTATGTATCTTGTTCTCTCTGTCACGAACCCTGTCCACTACCAGGTCATAATATCCCCAGTCTTCATCTCTGCGTCAGTGCTGTGGCTGAACAAACCATTGTCTGCACGTTGGTAAAATTCAGACTTTATGTTTCAAGCTCTCTTCTGGCCACTTTTCCAGTTACAAGTATTTCAATCACAAAATTGTTCTTGTCTCAGACGTTCCTTCATGATTAGGACAATGTATCAGAGTAGGAATGTCGCTGGATGTAATTCAGGAGCAAAGCTTATTAAACGAAAGACATTGTTTCAAGCGATTTATTTCAAGTCCTACCACAGCTGATGGCAGAACTAAATAAAAATAATAAGAATTGGAATAAAAGTGAATTTCACAAAAAACAACTATAAAACCATATCTTGTCTGAACATCTTCCTGTTTCACTGATGACCTTCGGTAAAGAAATCTAATGTTACTACCCATCTGGGTTAAGTGTGACTTCAGACCCATATCAATGTGCTTGACTTTCTATTGGCTTGTGGAATGTCGTCAGAGTCAGGACAATTAGTGATGCTTAACAAATGTTGCCCTGGGCAGAGATGCCGACTTCCCATGGAATAAAAAATTTGAAGGTTAAACAAATTTGAAAGATGCTGGAGATCTGAAATTGCATAAATAATGCAAGAAAAAGATCAGAAAGTTCTGGGAAGCTTTTCTGAACTGAAAGCAGCTGGAAAATAGTGTGAACAATGCTGGTGACAGGGAAGTCAGCTTTGAAGGGCAGGAGGAGTGAGTTGAATCGATAGAGAAAGAGATAGAAGACAAAGAGCAAACAAAGGGAATGATGATCAGCTGGGGTGGAAATAAAATGTGAGAATCACCTCATTTATTTTTAACTTTTCAAATCTTCCTGAATATCACGCCCATGCTGCTACACGTATCCCCCGCTTTTAAAAAAATCGCATTTTGCCATTTCCCTTTCCGAAAAACCTCCATTTCGTCCTGTTTTCACTAATCAAAAGAAATCCGAAGAGGATTTTCACTTTTAACAAGAAACGTAAATTTTCTCCACATAAATTAATGATACCTCACTTTATGCCATATCAGCTAATGAAAGGCTTTGTAGGATCACTCTACTTTCAGATACCGAGGGCAATCTCTATCTATCTAAGATCATGTTTAAAGCGATTTGATCCGACCTGTCTGTGTTCCCTGAGTGTCGTCATGTTCTTATATTTATTAATGGGATATAGGTATCGCTGGGTGGGCAGCATTAGTTCACTTTGTTGATTGCCCTTGAGAAGACCTTGAGCCTCACAGGGCACTGAGACAGAGTGAGGCGGACAAGGTGACAGCAACACAGGAGCAGTGCGATTCAAGATCGAATTTAGCAAGATTAATATTATTTGAAAAGTTAGAGATGTCAATTCGCCAATGTAATTAGGGTGGGGAAGAAGGTGTTCCTGAGCATACTGGTTCATGTTTTCAAGTCTCTGTATCTTCTCCCTTTTGGAAGAGGTTGTGGGAGATCATTACCAGTTTGGGAGAGATATTTGATGTTGCCAGCCATTCGCTGACAATGAGAAGTATAAATGGATGGAAGGTTGTCCTCCATGATAGTATGGGCTGTGCACAAAACCGTAGTTTCTTGTGGTCCTGGGAAGAGCAGTTACCGTCACACTATTATGCACGTGAATAGAATGCTTTCAGTTGCCAGTATGCAGAGCACTGGGAGAAGGCAGTTCCAAAATATTTAGATGTAACAATTGGTTGTTAAATGGATATCTACATTCTGGTTGCTGTTTTGACAACAATTGAAATTTAACCAATAAATTTAAATTATGTTTAAGATCCCAAAACATAATTGAATTTATTGTATTGCCAACATCCAACCAAAGAGCCATCACATGCTTCAAAAGAATAGAGAAGCCATCACCATCACAACGAGAGAGAAAGAGATGGACACGTAGAAGGAGAGAGAGAACACAGCGAGGCAAACAGAAGGACAGTCAGTAAAACAGAGAAAGGAAACAAAACAAGAAACAAACATTCACAAGAACAGGGAGAAGGGGAGACAGTAAGTTATGGGAAAGAAACAGAAGACAGATAAAAGGATAATACTAGGAAACAGACAGTGTGAGAGAAATAGTGAGATACAAAGCACACAGGGAGTGGGGATGGGGTCACAGTGTGCTGGGGGTGGTGAATGGGAGGTTCTGGGGCTGTGGACCAGAGACAGGTGGAAGTGAGCACTGTAGTAACTGGGGGAAGGGAGGTGAGGATTTACTTTGACCTTTACCAAGAAATGCAGACAAAGCATAGTAAACAATGATGTACAGAACAATGGCTCTAAAATATGTTTGAGAGCCATGCAGGTTACGATGCACAGGGCGTGTGCGAGGCGAGATCAGCAGGAACAAGATCAGCATTATCTGAGAATAGGGAGTCCACTCATCAGTCTAATAACAGTCAGGAAGAAACTGTTCCTGAACCAGCTGCTCAGTGATTTCAAGGTTTTGTACCTTTTAGTCTGAGGGAAGAGGTTGGAGGAGACCATTACTGGGGTCTGATGGGTCATTGCTAATCTTATAACAAAGAA
Organism: Chiloscyllium punctatum; assembly: GCF_047496795.1. Lineage (NCBI taxonomy): Eukaryota > Metazoa > Chordata > Chondrichthyes > Orectolobiformes > Hemiscylliidae > Chiloscyllium > Chiloscyllium punctatum. The sequence goes on from NW_027309827.1 coordinate 985,432, forward strand.
CATTCCAGCACAGAAACAGGCCATTCGGTGGTACAAGCCTGTGCCGATCCAAATCCTCTATCTAAACCTGTCGCCTATTTTCTAAGGATCTCTATCCCTTTGTTCCCAGCCCATTCATGTTTCTTTCCAGAAACATCTTAAAATAAACCACTGGTCACAGTTCTCCATTTTGAGAAACTCCCTCCCCTTACAATTCTCTGCCTCCTGTTGCCCAGCCAGTTCTTTATCCACCAGCTCGTGCATCATGTGACTTCACTTTCGACATACCTCGACCATGGGGAAACATACCAAACGCCTTCCTGAAGACCACAACATGACAACTACATTGCCTCCTTCGTCAATCAACTTTGTCACTTCCTCAAAGAAATCTATTGATTTGGTAAGACATGACCTTCTCTGCACAAAACCATGTTACCTATCACTGATAAGATTATTTTCATTCAAATAAGAATAATTCCAATCTCTGGACCCTGTTTTTGTGGAGTTTATTTACAATCTCCCCGTGTCTGCATTGGGAGAATTAACTCTTTTCTCTCTCCACAGTATGTTTCTATGTTTGTTTCAGGTTTCTGCCATCTGCAGTATATTTACTTGTATTTGATGGAGAATTGATGCAAATATGACGGGTTTATTGTAAAAACCCTGGCACTGGTGCTCGGGCTCCCCGAGTACATGGGAATCTTGCCCAGCTACTGATGTGAGTGCATGTCTCTGATTACCTACTCCGTCTCTCTCGAGCCCTGAGTCCATCCGTTATTGCATGCAGCCTTTCACCGAGCCATCCCGGGGTTCCCCAAACCCCATCGCCTGGCACTGGATGCTCCCTATGCAAGGGGCGCACAAAGACACTGGGCACTTTCTGACACGCTAGGGATCTGGGGTAAAGCCCCAGCCATTAAAAAAGGAACAGAATAGCTAAAATCCAATTGAACAGCAAAGCAAACAGGCTGAATGACAGCCATCTGTTATGACATTTTCAGGTCTTTCAGACTAATTTCTGTTTATCCACGTCCATCTACAAATAGATACTCCATATGTATACCTTGTCACACAGGTTTGGTGAAGGTGTAAGATATCAGATCCTATGGTCATTGCGACTGATTCGTTGGGCTCCACTTTCATAGTTAATGAGATCACACTAAGTTTTTATTGTCAAGTCTATCCATTTCAAAGTAAAGATCGTGCCGGAGTTATGCTGAAAGGATTTTTGAATGTTGGAGAGAATAGATTATGCCACGTGCCAGTGAAGTTAGGAATAGGAAGGCAGTATAGTTAAAAACATGGCCAAAGAGCTGGTCGGGTAGGCAGCACTTGCAATATGTGGATCATTGGGATTCCCGGGTCAGTAGGATATAGACAGGAAGGACTGGATGCATCTGAACTGGCAGCAATCTCCGATATGTGGGTCATTGGGAATCCTGGGTCAGTATGAAATACACAAGAAGGACGGGATGGACGTGAACTGGCAGCAATCTCCTGGCAGGCAGGTTTGTTATTGTCACTCAGGAGGGTTTAAACTAGTGTGGGGGTGGTGGTGGTAGGGGGGGAGTACGTCCACAAGCACATGACTGAAGAGTAGGTGGCGACTAATCCCAGTACAGCTAAGACCAGCAACAAACTGGCAGTGTGGAGTGAACACAATGGGACTGGCAGTCGGAAGTATGCTGATTTTAATATGAGCAGTATGACAGGCAAGACAGATGAGCTTGGAGTTTGGAGTTTGAATGAGTAAATATAACTATGATATAACTATTACAGAGATTTGGTTGAGAGAGGGAACAGAAAACTGTCAATCCAATGGGTCCAGAGAGAGTTGAAGAATGTGCATTGAGAGGTTGGAGACTGTTGTTTGAAGCATAATAATTATCCAGTAGTTTATTGGAATTGGACAGTGTGTGATGAAATGTTCATATAGAAGGGACAATGGAGGAAACAGAAATTGTCTGTTTGCAATATTTTCTGCTTTACTGACAGTCTTTTCTAATCTCCTAATACCAGAGAATAGACAACGAGAATTTACATCAGGGAAACACAAACCAAATATCAGGTCAGGATCTGATGGAGTTGGGCTGAAGTGTTTTTATTTCAATGGAAGAATTATTATGGTTAAGACCGATGAACTGACAGCCTGAATCCGTGCATTGGACTATAATGTTGCAGTTTTACAGAGACTTGGTTGAGAGAGGGAAAGGACTGGCCATTTAACATTCCAGGGTTGCATTGTTTTATGCGAGATGGAGAGAAAGGTAAAAGAGGTGGACGATGTGTTTTAATAATCGGGAGAATGCCACATCTGTACTTGAAGAGGACATACAGGAGGGACTATCCACTGCAGCAATATGGTTAAAGCTCAAAAATAAGATGGCTGCAAGCACTGCGTTACTATAATCCCTCCAACAGCCACGGAGGGATTGAGGAACAGAAATGTACGTCGATTAAGGAAAGGTGTATTAAAAACAGAGTGGTCATAGTAAGTGACTTTAATATCTCCAATAATGACTGGGAGCCCCTTGGAGCAAGAGGCTTCGACGGGGCAGAATTTATTAACTGCAACAGTTTGTGGATTGTCCAACCAGAGGAAGCGCCATACTGGACGTCGTATCGGCTAATGAGCCTGGCCAGGTGACTGACCTTTCAGTGGGACATAATTTTAGAAACAGTGGTAACAGCTCCTTCAGATTTAAGATAGTTACGAACATGGATAAGTCAGGACATTGTGTGAAGCTACTGAATTGGCGGAAGGCAAATTACGTGAGCATCAGGCAGAGCTAGGCCGTCTCAATTGGGAGGAGCTGCTATCAGGCAAATCCACATTTTGTTTTTTTTTATGGGGAAATCAAAATTTTGTATGTGGGATCTGCTTGTTAAATCCTGACAGCATAATCATCTGGTGATCGTCCTCCCGCCTGCACGAATTTCAATCTATTTTGTTTGAACAGATATTTCAAGGCCACTGCACAACAGGCAACAGGAAGAGATAAAGGATGAATCTGCACTGTGTCCTTCGCAGAACCAGCTTGTCTCTCCAGGCACCTGATGTCTTTATTGTGCTGAAGTCTTCATAGTGGTTCAGAGAGCTTCAGAATTAGTAGAGCACTGAACGAAGCCGTTTAGCCAATTGTACAATGATGAGCTCTCCAACATCACAATTTGAAAACAGAGTGAACTGTGTGTGCGTGAGAGAGAGAAAAATTAACAGAGAAAAAGGAAGTGAAGAGAGATAAAAGGAATGGAGGGAAAATGGAGCGACAGAGTGAGTGAGAGCAAGGGGTGTCAGACGAGTATGAAGTTAGATCAGAAGACAGCATGAGGACAAACATACAGAATTTTTATTTAGAAATTCCCACAGACTGCAAGCCCTTTGTCTGGTGCCGTACCCTGTGAGCACTATGCTGTCATCCCAGATCATTTATCGCCAATAATTTCACAGAGCCGGGTTGCTGACGCTGAACAAGTTCCAAAATAACAATAGATTGGTTCCAGGGAGAAGGTGAATTAATTTAAAAATTTTGGGCCAACTAGACAATGTGTGAGACAGGGCGAGAGAGTCTCAGTGAGGTGGATCACTGACTGGGGGAAATCAGTACCTCAGCTGTGGGTCAGATAATGACCAATAAAGCTTGAATACCTCGTCCGTGGTTTTGTAATTCACATTTCAATTCATATAGCTCCACATCGTAAGTGAATTTTAACAGACTTGTCTCTTTGTATTTTTCATGTTTTGGTATGTGCTGAAACGCTTGTTTTTTGTCCCAGTATTTTGTGTTGAATAAACACATTTTATTGTTGTGGTTCTGTTCGCCAAGCTGGGAATTTATGTTGCAGACGTTTTGTCCCCTGTCTCAGTGATATCCTCAGTGCTTGGGAGCATCCTGTGAAGCGCGTCTGTGATCTTTCCTCTGGCATTTATAGTGGTTTGAATCTGCCGCTTCCGGTTGTCAGTTCCAGCTGTCCATTGCAGTGGTCGGTATATTGGGTCCAGGTCGATGTGCTTATTGTTTGAATCAGTGGATGAGTGCCATTCCTCTAGGAATTCGCTGGCTGTTCTCTGTTTGGCTTGACCTATAATAGTAGTGTTCTCCCAGTCGAATTCATGTTGCTTGTTATCTGCGTGTGTGGCCACTAAGGATAGCTGGTCGTGTCGTTTCGTGGCGAGTTGGTGTTCATGGATGCGGATCGTTAGCTGTCTTCCTGTTTGTCCTATGTAGTGTTTTGTGCAGTCTTTCCATGGGGTTTTGTACACTACATTGGTTTTGCTCATGCTGGGTATCGGGTCCTTCGTCCTGGTGAGTTGTCTGAGAGTGGCTGTTGGTTTGTGTGCTGTTATGAGTCCTAGTGGTCGCAGTAGTCTGGCTGTCAGTTCAGAAATGTTTTTTTATGTATGATAGTGTGGCTAGTCCTTTGGGTTGCGGAATGTCCTCGTTCCGTTGTCTTTCCCCTAGGGATCTGTTGTTGAAATTGCACTGGATCATTAACACCACACTCTCAGGAATCCGATTCACTCGAGAGGAAGAAAAGGGCAACCAACTCCCATTCCTAGATGTGATGGTACAGAGAACACCAAACGGAGAATTCACCACAAAGGTTTACAGGAAAGACACACACACAGACCAAGTCCTGAACTACGAAAGCAACCACCCCAACACACACAAAATAAGTTGCATCAAGACACTATTCAAAAGGGCCAGAACACACTGCAGTACACCAGAACTGCAAAAAGAGGAAGAGGAACACTTATACAAGGTATTCGCCAAAAACGGATGCCCCCGCAATTTCATCAACAGATGTCTAAGGGAAAGACAATGGAACGACGACATGTCACGACCCAAAGGACTAGCCACACTACCATACATCAAGAGCATTTCCGAACTGACAGCCAGACTACTGCGAACACTCGGACTCATAACAGCACACAAACCAACAGCCACTCTCAGACAACAACTCACCAGAACGAAGGACCCGATAGCCAGCATGAGCAAAACCAATGTAGTGTACAAAACCCCATGCAAAGACTGCACAAAACACTACGTAGGACAAAGAGGAAGACAGCTAACGATCCGCATCCATGAACACCAACTAGCCATGAAACGACACGACCAGCTGTCCTGAGTAGCCACACACACAGATGACAAGCAACATGAATTCGACTGGGAGAACACTACTATTATAGGACAAACCAAACAGAGAGCAGCCAGGGAATTCCAAGAGGCATGGCACTCATCCACAGATTCAATCAATAAGCACATCGACTTGCACCCAATATACCGACCACTGCAATGGACAGCTGGAACTGACAACCGGAAGCGACAGATTCAAACCACTATAAATGCCGAAGGAAACATCACAGAAGCGCTTCACAGGAGGCTCCAAAGCACTGAGAATGTCACCTGGAGAGGCGATGAAACGTCTGCAACACAAATTCCCAGCTCGGCGAACAGAAATACAACAATGAGCACCCGAGCTACAAATCTTCTCAGAAACTTTAAACACATTTTATTACTGAGGAAGAAATAACCTGTTCTGATGGGACAGTCTTCGTATGAACCGTGCTGGGACCAGAGTCCAAGTGAATCCTAACCAAGGATGTGGACAGAGCTTTAAACTGATTAGGAGTGTGTGTGTGTGCGCGTGCGGGTTAGGGGTTTCCTGAAAGGGTTTAATAAGAAAAGAGGAGGTAAGAGCACAGAGCTCAAGAGAGGTTAATAAAATCTTCAGCATAGACGCAAATAGAACAGAGTGTATGGGAAGTGTAAGCAATCAAACTTCAATCACACTGAACAAACAAATGGCAATAGAAGAGGGAACGTTAACACAAGATTGAAGGGTTATATCTGAATGCGAGCAGTATAAGGAATAGGGCATACGAGCTTGTGGCATAGATTGAAATTGGTAGGTATGACGCAATGGGCATTACAGAGAAGTGGCTGCAAGGGGATCAGGATATTCAAGGACATATATCGTATCGAAAAGATCGAGACAGTGGATTTACATTATTAATAAGAAATGAAATTTAATCAACAATAAGAAAGAAAGTAAGGTCAGATAGTGTGGAATCTGCATGGTAGAATGGAGGAACCACAAAGGTAAGACAACCACAGTTGGAGACTTGCACAGGCCTCCAAAGAGTAGTCAGGAGCTGGGGCACAAGATACACCAGGAGATAGAAAAGATCTGAAGGAAAGACATCGTTACAGGGATCATGGGGGATTTCAATATGCAAGTGGAATGGGAAACCAAGTTGGTAGTGAATCGCAAGAAACGGAATTTGAGGAATATCTACGGGATGGCTTTTTGGAGCATCATGTGGTGGAGCCCACTCGGGAACAGATGACACTGGATTTAATGACGCAGGCTAGACAAGGGAGCTTAAGGTGAAGGAAAACTTCAGAAGCATTGATCAGAACATGGTTGAATTTATTCTGAAATTTGAGAGAGAAGATAGAATCAGAGATAACAGTATTTCAGCTGAATAAAGGCAACTGGAGAGGCATAAGGGAGAAGCTGGGTAGAATTGACCTGGACAGGCGTCTAGCCGGAAAGACAGGGTAACAGCAATGGCTGGAGATTCCATGATAATTTAAAAGACACTGCAGAGATGCGTGCTGAGTAATAGAGGTATGGTACAGGGAGGATGAGGCAACCAGGGCTGACAAGGGAAGTCAGGGATTGCATATAAGCAAAAGAGCAAGCAGAGTGAAGGGCAAAAGAGACATAAATGTGAATATGGACCACTGGGAAATGATTCTGGAGAGACAGTAGTGGGAAGCAAAGGCATGGCTGAGGAATTTTGCATCAGTCTTCACGGTGGAATACACGAGTAATTACCCAAGAATTGAAGAGAGTGAGAGGGCAGTCCTAAATACAGTGGCCATCACCAAGAAGAACATGTTAGAAAACGGAATGGCCTGAATGTCGATAACTCACCTGGACCAGATGGACTACACCCCAGCCTTGTAAGGGAGATCGCTGAAGAGTTAGTACAAGCGAAAGTGGTAATCTTTCAGGAATGACTAAAATCAGGAAAGGGCCAAGTGGCTGTATATTTGCAAACATGACACTCGGTTTAATAAGGGAGTTAGGCAGAAGATGGAAAACTGCAGACTGATTTGCAGACTTGGTTGTGGGTAACATCATGGAATTAATCGTGAAGAATGGGATTTCTGAATACTTGGAGGTCTTTGGTAAAATAGGACAGAGTCAGCATGGTTTCATCAAGGGGAGGTCATGCCTGACAAACCTGCTAGAATACATTGAGGGAGTAATGTGCAGATTTGATGAAGGAGAACTAATAGATGTTATCCATCTGCACCTCAAGAATCCTTTGACAAGGTGTCATGCATGAGGCTATTGACAAAGATATGCGTCCATGGTGTTAGAGGCAAGGTGGAAGTTGAAGTTTGGCTGTCTGACAGAAAGCAGAGAGTGTGGATTAAAGTGTCCTTCTCAGGATGGCAGCCAGTGACAAGTGGTGTTCCACAAGACTCAGTTTTGGGACCACAACTTTTCACTTTGTGCATTCATTATCTATATGACAGAACTGAGGGCATTTGGGTTAAGCTTTCAAACTGTGCAAAGATAGATATAGGGACAGGTAGCATTGAAGAGGTGGTTTGGCTGCAGGAGGGTGCTCTGGCGCATCTCCTCAACTGCCCAAAACTCCGGCCTTGAGCTTCACCCTTCCAACTACAACAAGTTAGAACCTCTCTGGTGCATGCCTTCCATCCCACCAACCTCAGTATACAACGCATCATCCTCCGCCATTTCTGCCACCAACAGTCAGACTCCACCACCAGAGATATACTTCCCTCCCTACCCCTATCATCATACTGCTGAGACCATTCCCTCACAGCTCCCTCATCAGGTCCACGCAACCCCAACAAGCCACCTTCCACTCCCAGCACTTTCCCTTGCCACTACAACAGGTATGAAACCTGTGCCAACACCTCCCTCCACACCTCCACCCAAGGCCCCAAAGGATCCTTCCACATCAGCCAGATAGCATCCTGTGCATCCAAATACCTCTTCTAGTGTGTCCATTGCTCCTGGTCTCCACTACATTGGCGAGACAAGACGTCAACTTGCAGAACAGTTCAGGGAACACTCTCAGACACACACACCCAACAACCCCCCTGACCTGTGGCTAAATACTTCAACTCCCCCTCCGATTCCGCCAAGGCTTTGCAGGTTTGTGGCCTCATCCACTGTCAAATTCTAGCCACCTGACGTCTGAAGGAAGAACGCATCATCTTCTGCCTTGGGACCCTTCCAACACACGGTATCAAGGACAATCTTACCAGTTTCCTCATCTCCCCTCCACCTTATCCGAGATCAAACCCTCCAACTCAGAACCGCCCTCTTGAACTGTCCTAGCTGTCCATCTTCCTTCCCATCTAGCCACTCTACCTTCCACTCTGAACTATCACTATCACCACCCACCTTCATCTAGCTGTCACCTTCCAAGCGACCTTCCTCCCAGCACCAGCCCCTCCCATTTATCTCTCTGGCACCATGTTGCTGTCGGAACTTACCTACACTAACCCACTATCCTCCATATACCTATCCAATGCCCGCTTAAATACCCATAAAGAGGGAGAGTCCACTACTGCTACTGGCAGGGCATTCCATGAGCTTACGACTCGCTGAGTGAAGAACCTACCCCTAACATCAGTCCTATATCTACCACCCCTTAATTTAAAGCTATGCCCCCTTGTAATAGCTGACTCCATACGTGGAAAAAGGTTCTCACTGTCAACCCTATCTAACCCCCTAATCATCTTGTACACCTCTATCAAGTCACCCCTCCTCCCTCACTTTCACCTCGTCTTTCTCTGACTCATCACTTCCTTTCCTCGGTATCTCTGTTTCCATTTCTGGGGATCGACAGGCCACTAATATCCAGTATTAACCAACCGACTGCCACTGCTACCTGGAGTATACACCCTCATAACCTGTTTCTTGCTAATACTCCATTCCATTCCACCAATTTTTCTGTCTCCACCGCATTGCTTCTAATGATGTCAATTTCCAAAATGTCCATCTTCTTCCTCAACTGAGAATATCCCAGCACTGTTTTCGAGAGGGCCCTCAACCAGGTCTGACCCACCTCTTGCATTTCTATTTTCACCGTCTCTCTACCTTCCTGCAACAGCGAGAGAATTCCTCTTGTCCTGGCCGACCATCCCACCTGCATTCACATGAAGTGGATTATCAGCCGCCATTTCCCCCACCTCCAGCAAGATGCCATCACCAGACACATATTTTCCTCCTCAAAATTGTCCACCTTCTGGAGGGACCAGGACACCCTGGTTCACTCTTTATTCACTCCCATTACCCCGCCCTCACCCCCACCACAGGTCCACTTCACTTGCCCCTGCCGAAAGTGTAACATGTTCGCACTTCTGTCCTCCTTTCTCACTATCCAAGGGCCCAACCACACCGTACCGATGAAGCAGCACCTTACCAACATTTTCCACAATTAGTCTACTCGATTCACTTCTCACAATGTGGTCTTCTCTACATTGGGGAAACTAACGGTAGCCTGGGTGACCGCTTCTCTGAACATCCAAAGTGTATCTATACAAATGGTCCTGAGCTTCTAGTTCCCTGCCAGTTTAATACCGCATCCTGTTCCCTGACCAATATCTCTATGTCAGGCTTGCTGCAGTGTTCCAGGAAAAGTCTATGCAAACTGACACGACAACACCTCATTTACCGTGTGAGGATCCCAAAGCCCTTCAGACTCAAAATCAAGTTCAATAATTTTCGGCCCTGAACTCCACAATATCCTCGCCCCCGACCAATAATACACCAGGCCTAGTTCTCACATCGCCTTCCATTACACACCCTCTATGTTTAGCCACTAACAATCTCCATTAACAGCTGTCCATCCCCTTCTTCATATCAACCAACATTTTCCTAGCTACCATCATTTCTGATGAAGGGTCACTGAACCCGAAACGTTAACTGTGATTTCTCTTCACAGATTCTGCCAGACCTACTGAGCTTTAAAACCAACTTCAGTTTTTGTTTCAACATTTTCATGGCACGTTTTCACAATCTAATACGTCATCAATATTTAGAGCCTTGTCAAACATAGGAACTTTGTAATTTCTCATTTAATATCAATAACGAATTACTCGAGATCCAAGTGAGACAGGGGCTTTGCTGTTATCGTTCAGATCAGACAATTTGTCACAGTTCAGAAAGAAAAAGAAATTGAAAGAGCTGGAGCAAAACTCAACAAATCTGGCAGAATTTGAGCAGAGTTGCATAGCATTAACCTTTGACTTTTCAGAAATGTCACATCATAATCAATATGTTAACTCTGTTTCTATCTGCAGATACTTCTTCATGTTTTTATTTCGTTTCTCCACCATTTTCAGTTTGTATCTCATGTTTGCATATCATTCTGTCTCATGTTTCTTGACTGGTCCATATGCTGACCTTGGTTGTATGTGGACACTGTGGTCCAATTACAGATGGTGTGTCTGTGACACGTGTATTAAGGCCAAAATCTGTTTCTTTTATAAGATTCAAAGAGAAAAAAAAACGTTTCTGAATATCCTGGAAATCTCAGAAAACCACTTTGTTTTAAAAAACTTTTCATTGCAACTGAACTTCATGACACAATACGAATCGATTTTTGTTGATGGAACAGTCTGTGTCCTTTATTGAACAAGCTTGTCTCACCCCCCCCCTCCATAGGCTTTAAATACACATCACAGAATTATTAAAGCAAAGGTTGCGGAAACTCAACCCATTGTCTCTTCCAGCTTAGAATGAGCTGTCTCTCTTGTTGTTATTCTGTATACTGGCAACCGAAAGCATTCTATTCATGTGACATGGTAATTGCTCTACCCAGGACCATAAGAAACTACAGACGGTTGTGTGCACAGCACAGACCATCACGGAAGGCAACCTTCCATCCATTTATACTTCTTATTGTCACCGAAAGGCTGATAACATTAAAAAAACTCACTGTGACACTCTCTGATCTTATCTGACACTCTCTGAGACACACCGAGACACTCTCTGAAACCCACTGTGACACTCTCTAACAGACTGTGAAACTCTCTGACACACTCTGCAGCACAATGTGACACACTCTGACAGACTGTGAAACACTGTGACACACTCTGACCCTCTCTGACACTGACTGTGACACTCTCTGACTCTCCCTGACACTCTCTGAGGCACAGCACGACATCTGTGACCCTCTCTGACAGATTTTGACAAACTGTGACACTCCCTGACTCTCTCTGACTCACTCCGAAATATACTGACACCTTCTCTGACAGATTGTGACACACTGTGACACTCTCAGAGACAGACTGTGACACGTTCCGACTCTCTCTGACTCTCTGAAACACGCTGAGACTCTCTCTTAGACACACTGTGACTCTCTCTGACACTCTTGAACACACTGTGACACTCTCTGATACTCTCTGTGGCACACAGTGACACTCTCAAAAACAGACTGTGACTCTCTCTGACTCTCTGAGACACACTGTGACACTCACTGAGACTCACTGAGACTCACTGTGACACTCTCTGACAGACTGTGACTCTATGACTCTCACTGAGACTCTCTGAGACACACTGTGACACTCGCTGACTCTCTCTGACACTTTGAGATACATTGTGACACTCTCTGGTCCTATCTGGAAATCTCTGAAACACAGTGTGACACTCTCTGACGCACTCTGAGACACCCTGTGACTCGATCTGACTCTCTCTGAAACACACTGTGACTCGCTCTGACAGACTCTGACACACTGTGTCACTCTCTGACACTTTCTGAGACACACTGTTACACTTTCTGACTCTCTGGGACACACAGTGACACTCTCTGACCCTCTCTGAGACCGACTGTGTGTCTCTCTCTCTCACTCTCTCTCTGACACTCTCTGAGGCACAGCACGACACACTGTGACACTCGCTGACTTTCTCTGACACGCTCTTAGGCACACTGTGATACTCTCTGATTCTCTCTGACCCTCTCTGAGACACACTGTGACACTCTCTGACTCTCTCTCACACTGTGAGACGCACTGTGACACTCTCTGATCCTAGCTGACACTCTCTGAAACACATTGTGACACTTTCTGATTCTCTCTGAAAGACACTGTGACACTCTCTGACTCACTCTGACTCTCTCTGAAACACACCGTGACACTCTCTGATCCTATCTGACTCTCTGAAACACACTGTGACACTCTCTAACAGACTGTTACACACTCTGACCCACTCTGAGGCACACTGTGACTCGCTCTGACAGACTGTGACACACTGTGTCACTCTATGACACTTTCTGAGACACACTGTTACACTTTCCGACTCTCTCTGACTCTCTGAGACACTGTGACACTCTCTGAGACACACAGTGACACTCTCTGACCCTCTCTGAGACCGACTGTGACTCTCTCTCTCTCTCTCTCTCTCTCTCTCTCTCTCTCTGACGCACAGCATGACACTCTCTGACATGCTCTTAGGCACACTGTGATACTCTCTGACTCTCTCTGACCCTCTCTGAGACACATTGTGACTCTTTCTGAGTTATTCTGTCTTTCTCTGAAACACACCATGACACTCTCTCACAGACTGTGACCCTCTCTGAGACAAATGCTGACCCTCTCTGACACTCTCTGAGACAAAGTACGACTCACTGTGACACTCTCTGATTCTCTCTGACAAACTCTGAAATACATGTAACCATTTCTGACGGACTGTGACACTGTGTGACACTCTCTGAAACACACTGTGACACTCTCTGAGACACACTATAACACTCTATGAGACACACTGTGACACTCTCTGAGACACATTATGACACACTGTGACATTCTCTGACGATCTCTGACTCTCCGAGGCACATTGTGACAATGTCTGACCCTCTCTGAGACAGACTGTGACCCTTTCTGAATGAATGTGACATTCTCTGACAGACGGTTACAGCTGGAGTGAACAAGGTCGGGAACGGGACTGAGGTGTTAGTGGGGGAGCACTTTGGAAAGTTACCACAATTGTATTAGTTTGAAAATAGCGATGGAAAGGGACAGGCCTGGTCCACAAGTTCAAGTTATTCAATGGAGCAAGATAGTATTAGACAGGACTTTTTAAAGTAGATCTGGGGAGGATATTTACAGGTAAAGGGAAGTCTGGCAAGTAGGAATATCTTAAAACCGAGATAAAAGGAGCGTTCAGCGCCAGCGTGTTCCTGTTATTGTGCAGCTCAATGCTGACTGAATTAGGAAACACAGGCTGAGTTTCGAGGCTGTGGTCAAGAAAAAAGGGGTCACATGTCAGATATAACTGGCTGACTCAAGGGAATCCCTTCAGGAGCATCCGGTCTGTTGGAATACACTTAGGATGGAAATCAGGAATGTAAAAAGGGGACACGAGATAGCTTTGGCAGAGAAAGTTAAAGAGAATCAAAAGAGACTCTACAAGGGTATTAAGGGCAAAAGAAGAGCTCGGGACAAATCCGGTCTCCTTAATGATCAATGAAGGCAACGATGTGTGAAACTACAAGATCCAAAACAAATATTTCATTTTGGAACTTACTTTGGATAAAGACTGGGGCGCTCAGGGAACTAAACAGTGTTTGGCCCGACTACTATTCGAATACTGTGTGCAATTCTGTTCTCAATGCCACAGGAAGGATGTCGTGAAACATGAAAGGGTTCAGAAAAAATGAACAAGGATGTTGCCAGGATTGGAGGGTTTGCACGTTAGGGAAATGCTGAATAAGCTGGGGTTGTTTTCACTTGAATATGGGAAGCTGAGAAGTTAATAGATAGAGGTGTTTAAAATCATGATGATCATCGATCGGGTCAATAGACAAGGTTTTTCCCCAGGAGCTGAAAATCTGCATGAATTCATGTAAAACTCCGTTATCTCAATTTTTAGCTTAGAATCAATCTAAACATCATGGCATAGTCAGAGAACACAGGGGGCCAACACTTTCAACATTTTGTTTTGCTATCACCATTGTTCACAGCTCACCTGAGAATGCAACTTTTTTTTTAAAAAAGGTTTTGGGATTTACACATGAAAGAAGTGAAACTATCATGTTATTCTAACAGATGAAAGGCTTAACAGAGAATCAATTTTTCCATGTATAATTTCAGTTACATCATACTGTAAATTTTTGCTCTAAATTCTGTGTTATGATCGAGCCCTCCACTATCACCTGATGAAGGAGCGATGCTCCAAAAGCTAGTGTGCTTCCAATTAAACCCGTTGGACTATAACCTGGTGCTATGTGATTTCTAACTTTGTACACCCCAGTCGCACACCGACATCTCCAAATCAGTACTGTTCTTTGTTCTGTGTTCTATGGAAGTACTCAATAATACATGGACATTAAGAAGATTTGAGACTTGGAGCAGGTCAGCCTTGATCTTAGTGAAGGGCAAGGCAGGCTTGGGATGTGAATGCCTTGCCCCTGTTCCTGATGCTCTCCCCTTCTGTTATTGGAAAGTTCGTATGTGTTATTTTCCTGGAAGGTCTTGTATGGAATGTTGCAATCAGGGAGACCCGTGGACTTTGTGAACCATCACGGGGTGAGATTTGGGGGCTGTATTCACAGTGAATCTGGGTCTACAACATGATCAACAAATGAAGCACAAGATACAGAGAGGGGAAGTTTTGTAAAGAGAAATGAGCAACCTCTTCCATATCCAGCCTGGGTCTTCCAATTACATTTTCCAAACCTCCCAAACCGAGTGGGACAGTCTCCAGGGACCGAACTGACTCCTCTATTTCTGTGCACCATGCTATAACAATAAGTGGACTCTAACTGCTCCTGTCTAGCAGGTTAGAGGGGTTGAATGGAACACAGAAACATGGGACTGAGGAGCAGGAGTGGGTCATTAGAGAATTTGAGCCTTCTCCACCAGGCATTAAGATTGTGGCTGATCAGATTGTGGTCTCAGCCTCATCGTCCTGTCTGTGTCCCATTATCTGTGACTCACTTTTCTGTCAAATCTTTTGCTAACTCAGCTGTGAATACTTGTAATCAGAGAGGCACCACAAACTTCCGGGGAAGAGAATTCCCATTCGAATGACCCTTTTAGAATTCTTCCTCATCCCGCTGTGAGAATAAGAGAATCATACAGCGTGGAAAAAGATCCTTTTGTCCAATTTGTCCATGCCGATCAGGCATCTTAATCAGATCTCGTCCCACTTGGCAGCATTTGGCCCACATCAGATGATCCATTCCCATTTATGTAACTATCCAGTTACATTTTAAACGTGTAATTGTACCCGCTTTCACTACTTTCTCTGGCAGTACACCCACCAGCCTCTGTATGAAAAGGTTTCCCCTCAGGTCCCTTCTCAGTCTTTGCCCTGTCACCTTCACTCTATGCCGTCTAGATCTGGAAGCCCCTACTCTGGGAAAAAAGATCTTGTCCAATCAGACTATCCATGCGCCTCAGGACTTTATTAAACCTCTGTCATGTCACCATTCAGTCTCTGACAGTCCAGGGGTAAAAGCCTCATCCTGTTCATCATCTCCCTGTAGCTCAAACCCTCAGGTGCCAGAAAATCTTTGTAAATCTTTTCTGCACCCTTTCAAGCTTAACAACATCCATCCTTTAAAAGAGTCAACGGATATGTACGCAGTTTTATTAAAGTGGCCTCACCTCCGTCCTGTCCAAGCCCCTCACGCTACCCCGACTCCAATTCTCAATGTTCTGACCGATTAAGGCAAGCATGTCAACCACGTTCCTCACTACTCTACCGACCTAAACTCCACTTTCAAGGAACTATGAATCTTCACCCATAGTTCTCTTTGTTAAGCAACATTTCCCAGGGCACTACCCCGCTTTAACTTACCGAAATGTCAAACCTCACCAATATCTAAATTAAACTCCATCTGCCAGTCCTTGGCTCATTGTTGGTCAAGGATCCCGTTATAATCTGAGATAATCTTCTTCACTGTCCACTGAACCAATTCGGTGATGTTATCTGTAAACTTACTAACCATGCCTCCGATAATCACATCAAAGTTGTTTATATCCGTGATGAAAAGCAGTGAGCTCAGCACTGATTCTTTCAGCACACCGCTGGCCACAGGACTTCAGTTTGGAAAACAATCCATTACCTTCAATCCAATTTTGTATCCAATTGGTTAGCTTTTACTAGATTACATATAATCTAATTTTAGTAATCTGTCTACGATGGGGAACCTTATTATATGCCTTGCTGAAATTTATGTAAAAATTGTACACCACAGTGTATTCTTCAATCTTCTTTGTCATCTCTTTATAATACTCAATCACATTAATTAGACATGATTTCACAAATCCATATTGACTATCCCTAATCATTCCTTGTCTTTCTAAATTAATGCAAATTCTATCCCTCAGAATCCCCTCCAAGGAACTCCTCGTCTCTGACCTTGGCTGATTGAGTCGATAATTCCCTGTGTTGTTTTGGCTCACTTCTCCCTTTCCTAGCCCCACTCCTCCACTGCCCACAAAAAATAATTATAACTATGTTGGTGATATGGCCAAAGATATAGTTCTCAGAGTGTGTCAGGGTCAGTGTTCGGAACAAGTCAGGCAGATTTCTTTAATCTACTAAAACAACATGTCTATGACCAAAACAAACTATGATGGAAAGTGGAATGACGAGAGGATATTGCAAATATGTACAGTGATATTTCCCTTTGAAAAATACTGAGAAACACACACACACACACACACAAAGACACACACACAGACACACACGCACACACAGACAGACAGACAGACACACACACACACACATACACACACACACACACACACACACACACACACACACACACAGACACACGTATTGTCGATAACAAACTGAAAAGCAAAATATCTGCAAAGTTAACTTGAAAGAACATTGTCCAAATATGATTCGAACTTATGACCTAAGGAAAAATGAGAGTTTGACCCAAATACTGTTCTATGTGTAGAGTCATCAAGTCCTAGATCATGGAGAGAGGCAGAGAGGCCCTTTGGCTCAAACTCGTCCATGCTGACCCAAATATGCAACCACACTAACCTCATTTCCCAGCACTTGGCCAATAGCATTCTCGTCCTTTCCTGTCCATGTACTTGCCCAAATGCCATTTACGTATCCTTAATATAAATGCATCAACCACTTCTGTTGACAGCTCATTCCCTTTGTGTGCCACTCTCTGTGTAAAACAGTTTCCATCAGTTTCCCTTTTATTCTTTCCCCTCTGACCTTAAACTGATGCTCTCCCCTCCTTGATTCCCCAACTCTAGGAAAAATTTGTTGGGTCCATTCACCCTATCCATGTAAACTTCTATAGGCCCCTCTCCTGTGCTCTAAAGAAAAAGTCCTCGCTTGTCCAACCTCTCCCATTAATTCATACTGTTGAGTCCTGGCAACATTTTTATAAATTCCGTCTGCACACATTTCAAATTAAAAACATCCTTCCGATCGCAATGTGACTAAAACTGAACACAACACTACAAGTGCAGCCTCACCAACATCCTGTATGACTATAACATAACTTCCCAACTGCTCTCCTCCATGTCCTGACCGATGCTTGCTAGTGTGGCAAAAGCCTACTTCACTACCATATCTAACTATGACCCCACTTTCAGAGAACGGTGGACCTAAACTCCATGGTCCCTCTGCTCAACTACACTCCTTAAGGTCCTACCAATCAACATGAAACTCCTACCTTGATCTAACGTTGCCAAAATATTCCTCGGCCCACTTCTCCAGTTTGATCAACGTCCTGCTGCAATTTCTGATATACTTCCTCATTGTCCACGATACCACCTATCTTAGTGTCATCTTCAAGTTTCCTAGCCATGCCTTGTACATTCGCAAGAATATCATTGATACAGATAACAAATAGCAACGGGCCCAGCAGCGACCCCTGAGGCACTTCATGTGTCACAGGCCTCCAGTCCGAGAGAACCCTTCCACTATTACCCTCTGCTTACTACCATGAAGCCAATTGTATATCTAATTTGCCAGGTCCCTCTGGATTCCATGCGATTCTAACCTTCCAGACCAGCCTATCAATGGCAACCTTGTCAAAGGCCTTACTGAAAACCACACACTCTATCGCCCTACCCTCATCAACATTCCTGGTCACTTCATCAATGAACTCAAACAAATTTGAGAGGCATGATCTCCCACTCACAAAGCCATGTGATCTTTCCAGTATAAAAACAACTATTAATAATAATTATTAAAATTAATAATATCAAACTAATAAGATATAAAACTAATATCAAACTAATAATAAGATGACACTTTCAGTGGAGAATAAATTAACCATGGTATGTGATATTCGAACGTGCATCATGGGTGAAGGGCAGAATAGATTTTGTCCCTGTGTCATTGAACTGTGTTGAAAAAAAGCAAGGGTGACATGGTAGTTCAGTGGCTAGTACTACTGCCTCATAATGTCATGGATCCGGGTTTGGTTCCAGCTTCGGGTGACGCTCTGTATGGAGTTTGCACATTCTCACTGTGTTTGTGTGTGTTTCCTCTGGGTGCTCCATTTTCCTTACACAATCCAAAGATCTATAGGTCAGGTGAATTGGCCATGCTAAGTTACCTATCGTGTTATGTGCATTCGTCAGGGGTAAATATAGGGTAGAGAAATGGAACTGTTTGGGTGACTGTTTGGAGGGTTAGTGTGGTCTTGTTGTGCCAGACGGTCTGTTTCCATACTGTAGGGAATCTGTCAAAAAAACTATTTCTAAACAAACCTTATATTTCCAAATGCATGCATATCGCACACCTCAGAGTCTTCTCAAGCAACCTTCGTACCATAGATATTAGACTTCCTGGTCTATCGATCCCAGATTTTTCTTTGCTTCCCTTTCTGAATAATGGCACAACATTTGCTAATCTCCAATATTCTGGAACCTAACCTGTTGCTAACGATGATGCAAAAATATCAACCAGGGTCCCCGTAGTTTCTTCTGTAGCCTCTTGCAGTGTTCTTGGATGCATCTGTTTACAACCAGGAGATTTATCCACCTTCATAGTCTAACGCATCCAACACACCTTCTCCTGTGATATTGACTCACCCCAAGATAACACTACGACTTTTGTCATCCTCCCAAGGTTCATGTATTACTCCACGGTAAAGACAGAGGAGAAATATTCATTGAGAATCTCGCAAATCTTCAGGACATGCACGTCCATTTTGGACTTTGAGGGGTCATATTCTCATTTAGATATTCTTTTGACTTTAATATACTTAATGAACCTCTTTGGATTCACACTAATCTTATCAGCCAAAGCTATTTTGTGCCCCCTTTTCACCCTCCTGATTTCCTTTTTCAGTAAACTACTGTACCCCGTGTACACCTCCAGGTATTCCCTCGATCCCAGCTGCCTGGAACTGAGCCACGCCTCCTTTTTGCTGGTCAAAGCCTCAATATCTCCTGACATCCGAGGTTCCCTCTTCCTACCAACCTTGCCTTTTACCCTCACAGTAACACATAGACCTTGAACTGTCGACATTTCACTTTTAAAGTCCTCCCACTTGCAGGAGGTCCCTTCGCCTGCAAAGAAACTCCTCCAACCAACCCCTACAAGCTCCTGTCTCATTCCATCAAAATTCGCCTTGCCCCAAGTTTGAACTTGAACATGTGGACCAATTTTATCCTTCTGCATAACTATTTAAAAATTAATAGAACTATTTTCGCGGGTCCCAGAGGGCTCCCCCACTATCACCTCAGACACCTGTCCTGCCCTAGATCTTAGAGTAGGTCACGCTTCGTCCCTTCCCGATTTGCAATCTCTACTTACTGCTTGAGGAAACTATTCTGAACACACTTAATAAATTCACCCCATCTTAGTCCTTAATTCTATGTCATTCCCAGTCTATGTTAGGAAAATTAAAATCTCCTACTAATGCAATCCTATTGGCCCTGTGCGTCTCCCCAGTCTGTCTACATATTTTTGTTCCACTAATTCCTCGTTTATTATTTGGGGGCCTATAGTACAATCTAAATCCTATCACCATTCCCTTCTTATTTATTAGCTCCCCAGACAAATCCTCACAGGATGATTCATCAGTTATTTTATCTCTGATTACTGCTGTGTTACTCGCCTGAATCAAAAATGAAACTCTCTGTCCCCTCTTTCCACCATCTCTGTCCCGTATAAAGCACCTGTCCCCTGGTACTTTAAGCTGTCAGTGCTGTCCCTCCCTTATCCATGTTTCAGTAATGGCTATAATATCCCAGTCCCACGCAGCGATCCATGTCCACAGTTCATCAGTCTTACCTGTCAGCCATCTTGCATTGAAACAGTTGCGATTTAATCCAACAGACATTCCTTGCTCCCTGTCGTTGTCTAGCCTGACCTGTCTCTTCATTTTACTGTTTCTGATTACTGTATCTCCTTCCAGCCTCGCACTTGCCTTCCTGCTGTTGAGGATCTCACCACTCCCCAACCCCAGCCAATCTCGTTGAAACCCTCCCTTGCAGCAGTTGCAAACCTGCCTGCCAGGATACTGGTCCCCTTCCAACTCAGGTACAACTTGTCCTTCCTGAACACGCCACCTTGCCCCACAAAAGATCCCAGTAATCCAAAAATCTCTGCCCCCTGCACCAATTCTTTAGCCACCCCTTCATCTGCCATATCCTCCTATTCTTACCCTCACTAGCACGGAGAACTGGAAGTAAACTGGATATTACCGTGCATTTTATCCTTTTCCGTAGCTCTCCACAATCACTCTGTAGGATGTCATCACTATTTCTACCTGTGTCATTCTGTCCTTTGTACCAATGTGCACAATGACTTCTGGCTGCTTCCCGCTCCCACCACCCTCCCCCTACTCCCGGTGAGAACGTTCTGCAGCCACTCTGAGACATCCTGGACCCTGGGCATGTGGGAGGCTACACACCATTCCGGATTCCCATTTGCTGCCACAGAATCTCCTGTCTGTTGACTATCGAGTCGAATAATTACTTCTGTTGTTATTCTACTTGCACAGCCTTCTGACAATGGTATTTCTTCATGAAACAGTTGAATTTGGCTGAATTGTTTTGCTTCAGGTAATGGGGAGATTCCAATGAATCCTCATCAGGAATCCTCCATTAGTGGGAAAGACGACTGGGCTTTTTTTCACTCCCACACATTGCTGTGATGAGCGATTGGGAAGCAGAAAGGGAGCAATAGAATGTTTCTCCACAGATAGGCTATATTTTCCATCTGTAAGTTAAATCAGTAACGTTTCCAGTCCCACACTGGACTCTGTGAGCTCTTCTTGAACATTGTCCGAACTATATGACTCCATAACATTCTCGACTCCAGGTCAGTGTGTTATTGCAGAATCAATTCATTCACAATAAATGGTCCTACTTGTTTTGAAGATGTATTACTATGTGCTTGTATAATGTAAAAATAAGCGTTTCATGTCTTCACAAAGTCTGTGTTAAAATGAATATTCTTAAACATGTACAGTAATTGCTGGAAAAGCTCAGCTTGTCCGTCAGAATATGTGGGAAGAGAATTCACAGTTCAATTTTACTGTCCAATGACCTTTCCTTTGAAACTGACTTATTCTTAAATTATTTCCCCAGTTTTATTCTCCCACACCATAAGAAATATCCATCCAGTATTCACCAACTACACTCTTCTCCAGATCTTATATGGTCAATAAACCATCCCTCATTCTCAGGCCTAACTGTTAATTCTTCAGAACGTAATGTCTTCATCCCAAGAATGCATAAAGAGAAACATCTTTGAGACATTTCGAAAGCAATTTTTTTTTCAGTTTAGGCAGTTATAACTACACATTATACAACAGATGTAATCTCAGCAATGCCCTGTACTGATGCAAAAAACATCACTAAGATCATACCCAACACCCCTTGCACGAAACAGGATCATGACATTTACCTTCCAAATCACTTGCTACATCTTCAGGTTAATTTGATATGATTCATGTACTACGACCCACAAATCTCTCTGTAACACTGAGTTCTGCATTCTCCTTGCAGTTAAATAAATTTCTGCTGTTTCGTCTTTTCCACAAAGCAGAAAATTTCCATCACATATATATTGTACTGTTTTTGTTTTCTGCTGAAGCTTTGATCACAGCCATCCTCTGTCTTTATGCCATTGCTTATTCTGCCTTCCCCTGTCCGTATCCCATTGCAGATGCTCGGCCCTCCCCCTGTCTGTATCCCATTGCTGATGCTCTGCCCTTCACTGTCTGTATCCCATTGCTGATGCTCTGCCCTCCCCTGTCTGTATCCCATTGCAGATGCTCTGCCCTCACACTGTCTGTATCCCATTGCAGATGCTCTGCCTCCCCCCGTCTGTATCCCATTGCTGATGCTCTGCCCTCCCCTGTCTGTATCCCATTGCAGATGCTCGGCCCTCCCCCTGTCGTATCACATTGCTGATGCTCTGCCTCCCCGCGTCTGTATCCCATTGCTGATGCTCTGCCCTCCCCTGTCTGTATCCCATTGCAGATGCTCGGCCCTCCCCCTGTCGTATCACATTGCTAATGCTCTGCCTCCCCGCGTCTGTGTCCCATTGCTGATGCTCTGCCTCCCCCCGTCTGTATCCCATTGCTGATGCTCTGCCCTCCCCTGTCTGTATCCCATTGCAGACGCTCGGCCCTCCCTCTGTCAATATCACATTGCAGATGCTCTGCCCTCCCCCGTCTGTATCCCATTACAGACGCACTGCCTTCAGCTGTCTGTATCGCATTGTAGATGCTCTCCCCTCCCCTGTCTGGATCCCATTGCAGACGCTCTTCTCTCCCCCTGTCTGTATCCCATTGCAGACGCTCTGCTCTTCCCCTGTCTGGATCCCAATGCAGGTGCTCTGCCCACCCCATCTGTATCCCACTGCAGACGTTATGCCACCCCTGCCTATATCCCACTGCAGAAGCTCTGACCTCACCCATCAGTATCCCATTACAGGCACTCTTCCCTCCCCCTGTCTGTATCCCATTGCAGACGCTCTTCCCTCCCCCGACTGTATCCCATTGCAGACGCTCTCCCCTCCCCCTGTCTGTATCCCATGGCAGACGCTCTCCCCTCCCCCTGTCTGTATCCCATTGCAGACACTCTACCCTTCCCCTGTCTGTATCCCATTGCAGACGCTCTCCCCTCCCCCTGTCTGTATCCCATTGCAGATGCTCTTCCCTTCCCCTGTCTGTATCCCATTGCAGACGGTCCGACCTCCCCTGTCTGTATCCCATTGCAGACGCTCTCCCTTCCCCTGTCTGTCTCCCATCGCAGACACTCTGCCCTTCCCCTGTCTGTATCCCATTGCAGACGCTCTCCCTTCCCCTGTCTGCATCCCATTGCAGACGCTCTACCCTTCCCCTGTCCGTCTCCCATCGCACACGCTCTTCCCTCCCCCTGTCTGTATCCCATTGCAGAGGTGCATATCTCCCCCAGTCCGTCTCCCATTGCAGACACACTGCCCTTCCTTGTCTGTATCCCATTGTAGACGCACTGCCCTCACTCTGCCCTCCGCTGTCTGTATCCCATTGCAGACAGTCTTCCCTCCACTGTCTGTATCCCATTGCAGACGCTCTGCCCTCTCCCCGTCTGTCTCCAATTGCAGGTGATCTGTCCTTCCACTGTCTGCATTCCCTTGCAGACGCTCTACCCTCCCCCTGTCTGTATCCCATTGCAGACGCTCTGTCTCCATTTGACATCTTATTGAATGACTAGCCTGGTGCATGAGCAAATTGAGCTCCATCTCCTTCATCCAGTTCATTAGAATAGATTGTAATTTGTTGATGACCTCATACAGATCCCTGAAGAATTCCACTCGTTACAGCTTTCCAAACACAAAATGAGTAATGATCTATACTCTGCATTTCCTGACAGCTACCTAGGGCTCACCCTCTTCTGCATAACAGCCTGGGATGGTTATAGGGCGTCCCCCTGTGCGGTAATTTACTGAATACTTCATTCTGTTTGGTGGGGTCTGTTTGGTGCAGCCCATTTTGCCGCAGACGCATTTAGGCACAGAACTATTTCAGCGCAGCTCATATTTATTCCTTTTCAGGCTTAGGTAAAAGCATTAATCAAAGCAATAAAAATAAAAATAATGTTTATTGCCTTTAGTAAAAATGTTAAAAAGACACCTGAGTAAGTATAACATTGACTCAGAGTTTTATTTCAGAGCTAAAATGATAATCGGTCTTGCATTTATTCACATTGAAAACATTCATGAAGCTATTGAACATTTGACTGATACGCTTCCAGATGAACTGCAACCGCTGCTGGACTGGTTCGAGGATGACTATGGAGGTAGAAGATTACGCAGTGGAAATGGTCGGCGTCCACGGCTTTTTCCAGTTGGAATGTGGAATTTATATGAAAGAACTTTAAACAATGAGAACAAAACAGACAATAATGCAGAAGCTGCCCACAGGAGATGACAATGCGAACATGATGTGGAACATCCAGTTATTTGGAAATATATTGACAGTTTACCAAAGGTTCAGAGAGGAAGGGACATTTACTATGAGCATTTGATAGCAGGGCACGATAGTCCGTTGAAATTAAAGAAGCAGATGCTAGAATACAAACACTCGTAAGAAGATTTCGTGAGAGAAATGATGTCGAGTATTTACGAGGATTGCCCATAATTTTGAATGAACGTCATGTTTTAGATTTTTCGGAATGAACTTATATCATTTACTTTTTTTCTTTTTAACATGTTTACTGAAGAGAAGAAACATTATTTTTATTTTTAGTCTTTCATTAGTGCTGTAAACTAAGCCTGAAAAGTGAGAGAGATTAGATTGGAACTGCCAGCGAGTTTCAATTGAGAATTGCTCTTTACTGAACATTGATACTTACTTGGTTGGTGGGACGTCGATGTTTCACAATCTCCACACAAGGTGTCCTGGTCCTCTCTGGCTTTTTGAAGGATCCTCCCCATATGTCGAGGTAGACAGTGAGGGAACGGATATCGGGCACTCTACTTCGTTACAGCATCTGTAAGCCGCCCTCTCTCTCTCTCTCGCCTCCCTATCCCTCTCTTTCACCCCTCCCTCTCTCTCTCACCCACTCTCTCTCTCGCCCCCTTCACTCTCTCGTCCCCCTCCCTCTCTCTCTCGTCCCCCTCCCTCTCTCACTCGTCCCCCTCCCTCTCTCACTCGTCACCTCCCTCTCTCTCTTCCGCCCCCTCCCTCTCTCTCTCCTGCCCCCTCCCTCTCTCGTTCCCACCCCCCTCTCTCTCCCGCCCCCTCCCTCTCTCTCTCACCCACTCTCTCTCTCGCCCCCTTCACTCTCTCGTCCCCCTCCCTCTCTCTCTCGTCCCCCTCCCTCTCTCACTCGTCCCCCTCCCTCTCTCTCTCGTCACCTCCCTCTCTCTCTCCCGCCCCCTCCCTCTCTCTCTCCCGCCCCCTCCCTCTCTCTCTCGCCCCCTCTCTCTCTCTCTCGCCCCCTCCCTCTCTCTCACCCCATCCCTCTCTCTCACACCCTCTCCCTCTCTCTCACCCCCTATCACCCTCCCTCTCTCTCCCTCTCCCGCCCACCTCTCTCTCTCGCCCCCTGCCTCTCTCTATCACCCCACCCTCTCTCGCCCCGCACCCCCCCCTCTCTCTCGCCCCTCCCTCTCTCTCTCTCACCCACCCACCTGTCTCTCATGCCCGCCGCCTCTCTCTCTCACCCTTCTCCCTTTCTCTCTCGCACGTCCCTCTCTACCTCGCTCCCCTCCCTCTCTCTTACCTCCTCCTTCTCTCTCTTGCTCCCCCCTCTCTGTCGCCCGCCATCCCTCTCGCTCTCGCTGCTCCCTCTCTCTCTCTCAACCACCCACCTCTCTCTCTCTTGCCCATCCCCTCTCTCTCTCTCTCATGCCTCTTCCTTTCTCTCTCGCCCCTCTCTCTCACCTCCACTTAGTGGAGCTGCTGGGGATGGTTTGCAGAAGGTTGTGCTGTGAGCTGCCTCAGATATCCCGGAAAACCTGATGATTTGGTGACGCAACTCTGAATGGAACATGGGTACTGTAGTTACAGCATCTGGGTCTGCAACATGAACAACAAATGGAGCAGAGGCTACAGAGAGGGGAAGCTCTGAAACCACAGACTGAGTGTATGTGGGGAAAGGGACATGCCGTATTTGCCTGTGCCTTAGTCTGGACAAGTACACATTCTCACTCTCCCCGTTACATACACTGATGCACACTCTCCCTATCTGCCCCTCACACACATTCACACTGCCCCTCTCTCACGATCCACACATGCACTCCACTCTGTCACACACACGGATGAACACAGACCCGCTCTCTCTCTCCCTCCCCCGCACACACGCACAATCCACCTCACTCTCTCTCACATACAGAATGGGTGTCTCTCACTCCCCTTCACGCAGACACGCCCTCTCTCTCACACATACACATGCGCGCTACTCCTACTTTGTAAATAAAACCAGTCTGACTCCAGGGCAAGACACAGACAGAGTCCAAACAAGGCCTCAAGCTTAGAATACATTATCTGACCGCAACTGTTACTTCATTTACATCGATAGTACCTGAAGGTGTCTCCAGGCAGTGACTTGAAATAAATTCTGTGATTTGCATTTTAATCAATCAAACCCGCCTCTCCATTCTGACTGATTAAGTACTTAAGAGCCATCTTAGGTGTGTACAATTCATGTGCATGACTTGTACAACCCTTTGATCTTGGATAAAGATGTCTGGAAGTGAAGACTTTATGGTGGAACCGTTGATGAACAGTGGAAGGCTTTCAAAACAATTTTTCAACGTTCTCAGCAACAGCATATAATGGTGAAAAGGAAGGACTATAGGAAAAGGGTAATCTGCCATGAATGTCTCAGGAAATAAGGGAGGCTATCAAATTAAAATAAATGGCATAAATAATGGCAAAGACCAGTGGGGAAGTAAAAGATTGGGAAAACTTTAAATGTCGAAATAATGTCAAAACCTTTAAATGTCAAAATAAAGCAACAAAAAAGTTATCAAGTCACATCCGATAGGTTACAAGAGTAAACTACCTCAGAATATAAAGACAGATAGCAAAATATTCTATAAATATACAAAACGAAATGAATGGCTAAGGTAAGCAATTGTCCTTTAGAATGTGAGAAGTGGGATCCAGTAATGAGTTATGAGGAAATGGACAAGGAATTGAAGAGTTATTTAGTTGGTCTACACAATGAAGGACACTAATAACATGTCAGTAATTGTCAAAGACAGGAAGATAAGTGAGTACCTGGAAACAACCATTCCCAAGAGAGATATTGTTGGGCAAGCTCTTGGAGCCAAAGGTAGATAAGTCTCCTGGCCCTGATGGAATGTATCCCAAGGTACTAACAGAGGTGATGAGAGAAATAACAAATGCACTTTTGGAAATTTTTCTGATTTCACTGGACTCTGACACAATTCCAGCAAATTGGAAAACAGGAGTACAGACACCACTGTTTAAAAAGGGAGATAGACAACATGACGGGAATTATAGACTGGTTAGCCGAACATCTGTAGGAGAAAATATTTCAATCTATAATCAAGGAATAAATGGCAATGCATCTTGATAGAAATTGTCCCGTTGGGGAGACACAGTGTTGGTTAATGAAAGGCAGGCCACGTGTAACTAACCTACTGGAATTCTATGAAGACATTACACGGTGGCACAATGGTTAGCACTGCTGCCTCACAGCGCCTGAGACCCGGGTTCAATTCCCGCCTCAGGCGACTGACTGCGTGGAGTTTGCACGTTCTCCCCGTGTCTGCATGGGTTTCCTCCGGGTGCTCCGGTTTCCTCCCACAGTCCAAAGATGTGCAGGCCAGGTGAATTGGTTATGCTAAATTGCCCGTAGTGTTAGGTAAGGGGTAGATGTAGATGTAGGGGTATGGGTGGGTTACACTTCGGCGGGGCGGTGTGGACTTGTTGGGCCGAAGGGCCTGTTTCCACACTGTAAGTAATCTAATCTAATCTAATCTACAGGAGCCCAGTAGGTGTGGTGTACTGAGATTTCCAAAAGACATTCAATATAGTGACGCCAAAAAGGCTGCTGTGTAAGGTGTGGCATTACGGGCAATGTATTAGCATGGAGAGAGGATTGGTTAACTAACATGAAGCAACGAGTGGGAATACATGATTGTTTTTCTGGTTGCTGATCAGTGACTAGTGGAGTGCCTCAGGGATCGGTGCTGGGACTGCAATTATTCACAGCTTACATAGATAATTTGGAGTCGGGGAGCACGTGTAGTGTCTCAAAGGTTGCAGACGATACTAACATGACTGGCAGAGTAAAATGTGGAGAGGATGGTTAAACTTTACAAAGGGACATAAAGAATTGAAGTGAGTGGGTCAAGGTCTGGCAGATGGAGTGCAATTATAATAAATGTAAAATCATCCATTTTGGTAGGACAAATACTAAAGAGGACTCTTATTTGAATTGTTTAAAAATGCAGCATGCTCTTGTGCAGAGGGACCTGGGTGTCCTTGTGCATGAATCACAGAAGCTGGTCTGTAGGGGCAACAGGTAATTAACAAGGCAAATTGAATTTTGTCCTTCATTGCGAAAGGGATTGAGTGTAAAAGTAGGGAGTTATGTTGCAGATTTAAAGGGTGCTGAGGAGACCACACCTGTAGTACGTGCAGTTTTGGTCTCCCTGTCTGAGAAAGGAAATACTCGCACTACAATGTATGCAGAGGAGGCTCGTTAGGTTGGTTACAGAGGTGAGGGGTTTGGTTATGAGGAGAGACTGAATACATTGGAATTATACATTGATTGGAATTTGAAAGATTGAGGGAGGAAGGAATAGAAACATTTATAATTGTGAAGGGAGTAGATACGATAGAAATATAAAGGATCATTCCAGAAGCATGGGAAATTAGATAACAGGGCAAAGCCTCAAAACTATATGGAGCAGATTTAGGATTGAATTGAGAAGGAACGTCTTGATCAAGAAGCTTGTGAACCTGAAGAATTCTTGAGGATTTGTCATTGAATGTGTTTGAACTCTTATAGATAATTGTTTGAAGATTAAAGGAATGATGGATTATGGTGAGTGGGCGGGTAAGTGGAGCTGAGGCTATGAAATGATCAGCCATTATCTTATTGAATGGTGGCGCAGGCTTGAAGGGCCCGATGGCCTACTCCTGCTCCTAGTTTGTACGTTCTTATGTAATGGGTCAACATGAAATGGGAATTATATTTGACAAACTGACTGGTCGATGCATCCAGAAAAGAAATGGATGCAATGCATTTATATTTTCAGAAAGATCTTGATAAAGACTATGGCTGAGTGTGCAAATTCAAATGTTACGGCATTGGGACTAAAATATGAACATGATTTTAGAATAGGACAACTGACACGAAACAGTGAACAGGAATAAAACAATCTGTTTTGAAGTTGAAGGATCATGGCGTGTCGTAGGGATTAGTGATTGTGACAGAGCTATTCTCAATGCTTACCATCATTTAGATGAGGGAATCAAATGCAATATTTCTCAGTCTGCTGACAGCACTAAATGATGTCGGATTGTTAGTGGGTGAGGAGGATTTTTTAAAAAAAGCTCCAAAGTGATTGAGACAAGTGGAGTGAATGGGCAAATATGTGGCAGATGAAGATCAATGGGGGTGGATGTGATGGTGTGTACTTTGATAGGTACAATAGAACAGCAAACTATCATTTCAAAAGGGATTGTATGAAACATGTTGATCTTTGAAGGGATTTATGTTCTTTCTTTTTTTACCTGTTGCGCAGCCCTCCGAAGTCAGTGCAGGGCAGTGAGTTCTGAACCCAGAAGTCAATACTGGGAATGGCATTGACACGCTGACCAGTGTACATAAACCCACCAAGTGGGGAGCTGTAACATTTTAAAGGATCTGTATTTCCTTGTACACCAGTCACTGAAAGCAATATTGCAAGAGCAGAAAGCAGGCAGGAAGATAAATGGTGTGTTGACCTTAATTTCTAGGGGATTGACTGACAGAAGTAAGGGTGTCTTACTGCAGCTGTACAGGGCCTCGGTGAGAGCCCATCTCGAACATTGTGCAGTATGGTGTGCAGTACTGGTCTCCTTACCTAATAAGTGACAAACCTGACATTGAGGGAGTGCAGTGAAGGATGACCAGACTGATCTCTGGAATGACAGGCTTGTTGTGAGAGCAGAGTTTGGGGCGTTTAGGCCTGTGTTCAATGGGCTTCAGGAAAATGAGTGGAGATCTCAGTGAAACATATAAAACTATAACAGTGTGAGACATATTGGAAGATGATAATTCCCCGGCCTGGGACGTCTAGAACAAGAGGCCACCGTATTACGTACAGACAGGCCACTCTGCATTGAGATGAGAATAAATGTCTGCACTCAGTGACTGGTGACTCTGGGAATTTCTCTGCCACATAAGCAGTGGAACACAAGGCACTGAATATGAGTAAGGATTTCTCGACACGAAAGGGAGCGGGAGGCATCTGGAGTATGGCGGTCACAAGCTCTCAGACGTTAGGAAGTAGGCCTCTGCAGGGTCAACAGAAATGTGTTTCCCATTCCCTTTTCCGATACTGAGGCTGGTGCCGGGAATTCTGTCAGTTTTATCCTTACAAACTTCAGAGCAGTTTGATACAATTTTGTTTCCTACTTTGCCGTTTTCGAGACCATTGAAAAGTTTATCACATGCATGTGTGTACAGAGTATCGTTTAGGCCAGACCAGAAATGCATGGAATTCACCAGGCCAGTATTCATTTCCTGAATGTACATTGATGAAGCAAATTGGAGTTTACAATCGGCATTGATTTCAGCATCATCGTGACTGACACCAGATTTTAGATCTCGATATGTTGTTAATTGCTTTTCAATTCCATCAGATATCCAGGGCATTAGCCTGGACCGGATTAGTAACCCAGTGATATTTCCACAACAGCACCATCTCCACGTAGGGACCTATTGGAAACCACACTGAGCTGGTTATTTCTGTGCGGATTGACAGATCTGTCCAAAAGAATTTCTACCAGTTTAACTATCGTGATGGGACTGAGGGGGTGGCAAATGGTCAGATTGTAATTATTCTCCGCTTCGCGGACTGGACATAGTTGAGTAATTTTCCACATTGCCAAGAAGATGTCAGAGTTGGAGCTGGAATGAAACAGCTTCTCCCAGGGACACGGTTGTTGTGCAGCACAAGACTTCAGTCCTGTTGCAGGAATCGTGTCAGGGCCCTTTGCCCTTGTCGTATCTACTCTGTTCAGCTGTTTCTTCATTTCACTTGAAGCAAATCGAATTGATTGAAGACTGGCATCTGTGATTCTGTGGGCATCATGGCGAGGGTGAGGTGGATCATCCACTCAACACGTCTGGCGGAGTATCTTGCCAAAAATACATCATTATCTTTTACACTGATGTACAGGACTGTTCCATTATTTAGGATGGGGATAATAGTGAGCCCTCTCCTCCATGAAATTGTTTAACCGTCCATCACCATTTATGGCTGGATGTGACAGTACTGTTGGTTTGTTGGTGTTGTGATCATTACACCCTCTCTATCACATGTTATTGCTGCAGTTTGGAATGCAGACAGTTAGTTATGGTAGCTTTAACGGGTTGTCATCAGGTTTAGGTACACACGATTGGGACACTGGCACGTTCACCTATACATCACTAAACCATAGATCAACTTGGTTGGCATGGTAGACTGAGGGATTATCCCAGGAAAAACGTTAATTTAAACAGAATTTAATTCTGTTTCTGCTGCTGCTGTGGTCTGCAGAACCACATCAATATCAGGAATTCTCTATTTCAGAAGGTTTGGAGAGTTAGATCATTTAAAATATCTACAGATGAGCTTTGACCTGGAAATGA
Organism: Chiloscyllium punctatum; assembly: GCF_047496795.1. Classification (NCBI taxonomy): domain Eukaryota; kingdom Metazoa; phylum Chordata; class Chondrichthyes; order Orectolobiformes; family Hemiscylliidae; genus Chiloscyllium; species Chiloscyllium punctatum. The sequence continues at coordinate 1,017,228 of NW_027309827.1, forward strand.
ATTGAATGCAATTAAAGACTAGTGATGAAGGAGGCGTGAAAAAGTCATAGACTCTTAGAATAATACAATATTCAAACAGACATTTTGGCTCAACTCGTCCATACTCACCTGGTTTCCTAAACTGAATGATTACTATTTTTCTTCTTTAGACGCACACCCCTCCAAACCTTTGGTATTCATGTACACATCCAATTGTCTTTCAAATGTTGTAACTGTACTCCCCAATGCTACTTCCTCTGAAAGCTCGCTACATATACACGCCACCCTCTGTGAGAAACAACTGTCCCTTAGATCTCTTTTAAATGTCTTCACTCTCACCTTAAACCTATCCTGTCTGGTTCTGGACACACCCACCTGGAGGAAATGATCTTGTCTATTTATCCTATCCATGCATCTCATGATATAATAAAGGTCACCTCTAAGCCTCCAACGCAAAAGGAACAAAATCCCAGCCTATCCTTATATCTTAAAACTTCCCGTCTCTGTCACATAATTTTAAATACTTTTGTCCCCTTCTCAGTTTATAACATTCTTCCAATAACAGGACAACAAGAATTGCTTCAAATGTGGCCTTACCATTCTCTTGTAGAGCCACAACATGATGTGCCAATTCCGATAATCAATCCTCTGACCATTGGAAGTCAGCTTGCCTTACGCCTTATTCACTGTCCTGTCAATCTGCGACTCAACTTTCACGGAACTATGTACCTGGACCCGAGGTTTCCCTGTTTGGCAACACTCCCCCCAGCGCGCTACCATTTTCTGAATAAATCCTACACACTTTTGTCTAACAAAATGCAAAATCTCGCATTTATCTGCATGAAGATCCATCAGCCAATCCTCAGCCCACTTGTCAAGTAGATCAAGATATCTTTGTTCTCTAAGACAGCCTTCTTCACTGTCCACCATAACTCCAATTTTGGGGGTTTCACCTCCAAATTCCTATCCACGGTTCCAATATGCTCATCCAAACCATTTACAAAAACCATGAACAACAGCAGCCTGGTCCTTGTGGCACAACGCTGGACACAGGCCTCCAATTGGAACAGCAGATCTCTCCCAGCACCCTCTGTCTACTACAGTCAAGTCTGTTTGTATCTAAGTGGATCGCTCTCCCAGATCTCCTGCGATCTAACCTTATTAAACAAACTACCATGTGGAACCTTGTTGGGCCTTAATAAGGTCCACATAGACAACGTATGTTGCTTTACCTTCATCTATCTTCCTGATCACTTCTTCAAAAACTCCAATCTAGTTTGTGAGACATGGATTCCCAGACAAAAAGACGTGCTGAATATCCCTAATCAGTCCTTGCCTTTCCAAATGCATGTAAATCCTGCCTCCCAGAATCTCCTACAAACACTTATTCACCCTTGACATCAAACTCACTGGTCTGTAGTTCCCTGGGTTTTCTTTGCAGCCAAATTACAAATAATGTAACAACATTAGCTGTCTTCCTGTCCTCCAGGACCTCAACCGTGGCTGTCAATGATACACATAAGAAAGTCAAGAGAACTTCAGATTTCGTAAACCAGAAACTAAGACAGAAATGTGCTGGAAAAGCTCTGCAGGTCTGGCAGCATCTGTGCAGAGAAATCCGATTTAATATGTTACAACACGGGGGAAACCTTCCCCCCCTCCCACCATCTCCACCACCCCACGCTAATTTAAACTTGCAACACAGAAAAGATTTAACCCATGCTGTAATTTGTAAAAATTCGGAAGGCCAATAACCATCCTAAAGGTCACTATTTAAAGCAAGAATTAACATTTTTTTAAAAAAATGTCTAACAGGGAATAATTACCTAACAACTTTTTGCAACTCCTTTCTCTGACCAATCTTTTACTTACTCTTCTATAATACTGGTCCGATAATCCCCCCACCCCACCCCTCCCCCAATTAAGATATACCAAAACATTCAAATTTCAGAACCAGCCAGCTGTCGAATCTTCTCTTTGTATCGTCCTCTGTCTTCGCTTCTTCTCCTTAGAGCTTCTGTTTCACAGGTCATTGATAAATAAAGGTACATTTTGGTGACCTATTCTCCGGTCAGTCTGCCGATGTTGGTGCCGTGGCAGTTCTCCCCGAACTGGTCAAATTCCTTTTCAGCTTTCTATCCCAAATCATCGGGTAATTTCCATTTTTTTATAATATTGCCAAATGCCAAATGTAAACTCGATTGTAGTTTAGCTTCTTGGGACATAATTTAAATGAATTGATCAAATTTGATTTTATTTTTTGTCTTATAGTAACCCAGGTACTGCAAGCTGCTGGACCACATGTTACATTGTAAATTTTCCAGAACTCACTGTGCTTGGAAATCCTTCAACTCTCTTAAAGGTACAATACCCTTTACACATTCATAACCCCTTCTCTCTCAAAAAAGAACAATCATAATGAAAACACGGTCTCATTTGTTTTTCTATTCTTTCAACACATTACCATAACACACCGATAACCTAAATCTAAGTTCACCTTAACTTCTTCCCCTTATCCTATATGTAACATTGGATAATTTCAAATCTCGTCTAATCTTTCAGTTAAATCTGTGAGAACGCATCTGAGATTACATACTTACGACACGCTACGTGTACGATTTTTAAATTAAAAGTCTGTAACATAAGACTCCAATGAAATAGCCTTTAAAGCGTTCAAAAAATGTCAGCAGATTGGGGTCCGTGTACACAACCATCTCCAACACTCTGTTTGTGAGTACACATTAAAATGTTATAACTGTAATACCAAACTCAACAGTCCTTTCTCAATCGTGGAATATTTTCTCTGGTGAATGTTGAGCTTCTTTGAAAAGGACGATCCCATCTCATCACAGTGCAGTTCCAACTCCTATGCCACTCACATTGACGGCAACTTTGAAATGTTTTCAAGCATTTGGTGTAGCTGAAACTGATTTGGTGCTCAATATTTCTTTTTAATGGTCGAATGTCTCCTGGCATTGTTCTGTCATCCAATACTTTGTGTTTTTCTTCAGCTGTCGGTAAACGGTGCTACTACACTGCTGACATTTGGAACAAACTTCCGATAGAATCCGCTGACTCCGAAGGAGCGAAGCACCTTTTTTCTTCGAGGTTGGCCGTGGAAATTCCTCGGTTGCTTTTGTCTTTGCGTTCCATGGTATCAACCTTCCATGACAGATATTTTGTCCCTAGAACATCATGTCTGCTTTCACAAATTGTGTTTTGTTTAATTTTATCAGCAGTTTTGTTTCTCGTATTCGTTCAAAAAGCTCTGCCAACTGTACCAAGTGATCTTTCCAGGACTTAGTGAAGATCACGACATCGCCTCAACGGACTGCACAGTTTATTAATCAGGCTACAACTCTGTTCATGAGTCTTTGGAATGTGTTGGGTGTGTTTGTCATTCCAAAGGGCATCACTTTGAATTGATACAGACCATTTGCTGTTACAATTCAGAAATTTATTTCACTGTCTCTGATAAAGGTACCTGCCAGAAACCACGCATTAAATCCAACTTCGTGATGTAACTGACTTGTCCAACTTTCTCGATACAGTCCTCCAATGTCGGTATTGGATGTAAGTCTGATTTTGTAACAGTCTCGATCTTCCAATAATCCAAGCAAAATCATTGAGTCCCATCCGGTTTGGGAACTAAGATGATTGGCGAGCTCCACTCGCTCGGGCTTGGTTCGATGATGTCCTCATTGAGCATAACCTCCACCTCCTTCTGGACCTGTCTGGCTTTGAGGGATAAAGCCGATATGGATTGTTTTATCAGAACAGTACTCTCTACAACAACTTCATATACAATAGTGCCCACCATATGATTCTAACATATGTCCTCATATTGCAATAACAAACCTATCAACTGTGTTCTATGCTCCTGAGACAGATAGTTTACTAATCTACCCCACTGCTCAAGGACTTCTACGTTTTTGACATATTTTGAGGCACATCAAAACCCACGACATTTGGAATTGATTCTTCACTCTGTGGGGGAGTAAATAACACCTGTTTCTCCAATTCTTTCTCTCCTCTACTTTTCAGGAGGGGACCTGCACACTCATTTATAAGTCACATGAAGTGGTCTTCAAATGTGGGAATTGGCAACAGAGGTGCTAGTTTCATTACTGTCCGTGTCCTACCTACCATCTGGCATGAATGACATGTATGCCAAACGTTAACCACATCTTTGTGCATTTCAGGTCAATAAAAATATTTTTGTCCCTTAGCCCGAGTCTTTCGTACCCCTCAGTGACCTCCTTCAAGTAGTTCATATCCTACCTGTAAAACCTCCTGTCTCTATGCTATCAGCAACACAATCTGGTGCACCTCAGCACATTTCTCCTCTGCACTAACCTGATGTGGTCTCTATTTCTGTCTTAAGGTCTATCTTTCAGATAATAACCCTCATGAATATCCTCTGCCTCCTTTTCAGAGTACACATCCACATATATATCTTTTATCGTCTTGTCTGTCTGTTTCAAGTCCTTTAGCCTTTCAGGACAAAACACCTCTGTCTGACCCACTGCCTGTTCAGGTTTTCCCTGCACCATTACGGCAAACAGGGTGTCCATTAACTGAATCTCAACTCCTTCATCTTTGTCTATAATTTGTCCTTCGTGCTGTGACTTATAATAGTGGAATATGGTTACTGCACAGCCTGGGAAAATACCAGGATATTTCCGATTTAACACTTCCGTTTCTTTGTCTTCCTTGGGCTTCTCCACAACAAGCGATGTCACTCCCAACTTGGACCCTGCTAAACCGTTCCCAAGAACAAACTGCATTCCTGGATGTGACAGTCTGTCAAACTTTCCCGCTATAACTTCCCCAGTCTTGATTAGGCACTCCAACCTGATCTTACATTGGGAAATGCTAAATTTCTGTCCATCCTTCCCATAAATTAATGCATTCCCGGGTAACAGATCAGAAAGACTGCAAATTCATTCATCTCTTCCTATTATCGTCTGGTTAGATCATGTATCTCTCAAAATGGTAACTTCTTGCTCTTCTACCCCCGTTAGTTCTGAGTAAACTTTACTCACAGACGCAAATTCTTTATAGAGATCAGGTACCAACTCCATACCCAGCCCCTGCCTTGGCTGTGCACTTTCCTGCAGCTCTTCGGTCTTGTTGGGGTTTCCTTTAAATCTTTCACTAATGCCACTGGCTTAGCTTCTTTTACCACATCTTTTCCCACAGTCCTTTTCTTAACAATCAGCACTGTGACCATACATTAACCTCCTTATGTTGGTGAAAACACCTTTTCCCAATGCCCTTAGGAAACCACCGGCACTGTAATTTTCTGTGTTCCACTCCATTACAGTGAAAACACCTGAGGCCTTTCACCTCCTTTTCACTCTCTTGGGCAGCTTCTTTAACCTGTGGTAAACTCATATGTTCTACTCTTTCTTTTATAGTGTAGCATCTCCCCTTCTCCCAAACTCTATCCCTCACAGGACAAAATTCTGGCTGGAAGCTTGTCTTATGCAGCAGCATGTATTCATCTATTAATTCTCCTGCCCTTCTCAATTTCTGAACTTTCTTTTCCTCCACATGAATTATTATCATCTCTGGAAGTGAGGTTTTAAACTCCTCCAGCAGAATAATCTCCCTTAGAGCTTCATAGGTCTTATTTTTAGATTAGATTAGATTAATTACAGTGTGGAAACAGGCCCTTCGGCCCAACAAGTCCACACCGCCCCGCCGAAGCGCAACCCACCCATACCCCTACATTTACCCCTTATCTAACACTACGGGCAATTTAGCATGGCCAATTCACCTGACCTGCACATTTTTGGACTGTGGGAGGAAACCGGAGCACCCGGAGAAAACCCACGCAGACACGGGGAGAACGTGCAAACTCCACACAGTTAGTCGCCTGAGGCGGGAATTGAACCCGGATCTCAACATAAGGCTGATCTTGTTCCTTCTTTATGTTTCTGAATTGCTATCTGTATGCTTCCAGTACCAATTCGTAAGCACATAAAATACCTTGTTTCACGTCTTCATAATCTCTTGACCCCTCAACTGGCAGGGCAGCAAATACCTCACTAACTGTGCCGACCAGCTTAGCCTGAACTACCATTACCCATACATCCTCTCACCACTCTACCTGCCTAGCCATTTTTAAAAAAGAAATAAAGAAGGCTTCAACATCTTTCTCATCAAAATGTGGCAGAATTTTGACATAGTTGTATACATCACTAATGTCCCTTTTACTCTCCAGCCTGTTCACTTGACTTTGCTTACTAAATCACAACTTATCAAGTTTAAATTCACTCTCCCTTTGCTCAGCTGAGAACCTTCTCCTCTCTTTTTAATCCCCTATCTCAAAAGCTTCTGACCTCCATGCAGAAGACTAGACTGTCTTCTCAGAGATGGAAGATGCCTCCTTGAGACATGGCACAAATCATCAGCTGTGCCTCCTTACCATCAGCAAACCACGTTAATGCAACACGCATGAAACATTAGCAATGGAGCCAGAAGGCACAGCATGGAACAGTCTGTTTGTGCATTCTCTGCTTCATTGGTTTGTAAGGTTACAGCATCGATGACAACCTCCTATTTCCGTGTAACAGTTTGGAGGGGCTGAATGGCCTCTTCTGTTCGTGTGTCAGTGTCTCGGGTGGCTGAATGTCCTCTTCCTCGCTCCAGGGAAGAGGCTTATTATTGGGTGACCCGTGGTAGCTGCTTACCTGCGTGCTGTGCTGACTAGATTCCTTATATTCCTGTGTAACATTAGACAAACAGGAGGTTGGAAGAAACAGCAAGTCAGGTAGCATCAGGAGGTGAAGAAGTCAACAGTTCAAGTATACCCATTCTTCAGGATTGCAGGTGGGGGTAGGGGGAACTGCAGATAAAGAGGGAAAGGAGTGGTTGGGGTGTGGAGAGCAGAAGGATGGTGAGGTAGGGGATAGGTGGACACAAGTGGTGGGTGCAACGTGGTTGGTCGATGGGAGGGATGAATATAGTTGGGAACTAGAAGGTGGGGTCATTTGGTGGAATGGAAGGGAGGAGGCGGGGCTGGAATGGTTATTTAAAATTGGAGAACTCAATGTGGAGTCCTCCAGGCTGTAGGCTAACCATGCAGAAGGTAAGATGTTGTTCGTCCAATTTGCGGTCTGACTCACTGTGGCAACAGAGGAAGCCAAGGAAGTCATGTTGGAAAGGAATTGGGAAGGGGAATTGAAATGGGTGGTGACTGGGAGCTCAGGCCAGCCCCTTTGGACCGGGCTGTGATGCTCGGTGAAATGTGCACTTAGTTTACGTTGCTCTCCCCGATGTAGACAAGACCACATCAGGAGAACCTATTGCAGTAAACTACGTTGAAGGAGAGGCAGGTGAACCTCTGTTTCACCTGGAAGGACTGTTTGGGGCGCTGGATAGAGGTGAGGGAGGTGTGTGCCAGCAGGTGATGTATTTTATTTTTCATCTGCAAGTGTCAGTTGCCCATGGGGATTGACAGGTTTGGTGGGGAGTATGGCACGAAACAAAATTTGTGAAGGGATCAGTCCTTGTGGAAGATGTGCCAGGTAATGGGATCCAACCTAGTTTACTGTGTCTGCCATTCCTGTTGTGGTCTTCTCTATATCGGGGAGACCAAATGCAAACTAAGGGGAATGGTTTGCTGAGCATCTCAGCTGGTCCTGTAAGGGCTGACCTGACCTCCCAGTCACTGCCTATTTCAATTACACCTACCAATCCCATTCCGACATGACATCATTGACCTCATCCATTGCCACAAAGAACCAAAGCACAAATTGGAGGAACAACGCTTCATATTCCACCTGTGTCGCCTACAGCCGGGGGTCTCAACACTGAGTTCTCCAATTTCTAGTAACCTCCCTTCCAATCCCCAGATCTCCTGCTTAGCCCCTCCCCTTTCCATTCCTCTGATCAACCCATCTTCCAACTGTCAACTGGATTCATTCTTCCCATTGGCCAACCTGGTGGTACCCTTTACCTGTGTTCGCCACCACAACACGCCGTCTCCTCCTATTTCCCCACCTCGCCTCATTATCAGTACACACCCTTGCCCCCACCCCCAGACATGAAGGAAGGTTATACCCAAGATGTGGACTTTTTCTCCTGATGCTGCCTGGCTTGTTGTGGTCTTCCAGTTTCCTGAATTCCAACATTTGTAGTTTTTTTTTAAAAAATCTCTTCTTGTGTAATAGGTAAGAGAGAGTGAATGCGCTGTGCCTCTACTTATCCAATAGCTTCTATGGGCTGAATGGCATTCTCATGTTTCTGTGAAACCAGCTTGAGATGCTGAATGAGCTCCTCATTTTGAGTCCTGTGGAAATGTTCAGGGTCCAGCAGTGCTGTTACATGAATGTTGCCTACACAGTAACAGCATGAATTGAATGTTGTCCATGTTTTGCTGTTTTATGCGATCTTTTCTGAGCATCCTCACTTCTGATCGAATGACGGAGGGTAAGACGTTGCTGAAGCAGCTGAAGATGTTTGTGCCGAGGAAGCTACCCTGAGGACCGCCAACAGAGATATCCAGGGACTGAGAGGATTGATCTCCATCAGCCACATGGTGCTCCAAATGGCCCAACAGCTTGGGATATTTACAACTGATTCCAATTAGGTGCAATTTTATTCAGCCTCCTTGACATCTTGTTCAGTCATGTCCTTTCAGGGCCAGTCATTCTGACGCTGTGTTCATATCTTTTGATTTGGAGATGGGTGTTGGACTGGGGTGTACAAAATTAAATATCATGGTATTCAAACAGATGAAAGACTCAACAGACTATCAATTTTTCAATGTTATAATTTCATTTACATCACACTAAAGTTTTGCTCTAAATTCTGTGTGTTACGATTGAGCCCTCCACCATCAACTAATGAAGGAGCGATGCTCCGAAAGCTAGTGTGCTTCCAATTAACCCTGTTGGACTATAACCTGGTGTTGTGAGATTTTTAACTTCATAGCTTTTGTTCATGTCAACGGCCAAGGTAAATGTGTGGGGACTGTTTCCTTCTCTCAGAGGGTAGTGACTGTTGGGACCTCTCTATCCCAGACAACTACAGCTCTGAATGTTTGAGGGAGCAGGGTGGTGTTAATGAATGTTGACACATCAGGGAGTTAAGGCTACAAAGAATTGGGCATGAAAGAGAAATTGCGGCCAAGAGAGATCAGCCCTGACCTTACTGAAGGAAGGACAGGCTTGACGGGCTATATAGCCTGGTATTATTACAATAAACCCTATAGCCCAGTCACTTTATTGCCTCTTCCATATCCTGTGGTACTTGAAGTAGCTGAATAGGTTGACATTGTTGCTGCATGATCTAAACTGGGTCTAGTTCTATAGATTGGAGGGGCTGATTGGTCTCTTCCTGTAAATGTATATCATGGTCCAGGGGCTGAGAAGCCACATCCTGTTCTGGTGTAACTGAAATCCATATACACCAGATCGACCACCCTTGGAGAATGTCATCACTGCAGATGCCGGTGATCAGAATTGAGAAGTGTGGCGCTGGAAAAGCTCGGCTGGTCAGCCAGCATCCGAGAAGCAGGAATATCGATGTCTTGAACATTCCTGATGATAGAGTTGTGCCCAAAACGTCGATTCTCCGGCCCCTCGAATGCTACCTGACCTGCTGTGCTTTTCCACCACCACACGTTTAGATGTCAACCGGCCCGCCCTACTGAACCTTCCTGGTCACATCATCAAAGAACAGGCATGAACTTCCACTGACAAAGCCATTCTTACTATTACTAATGAAACCCTGTTTTCCCAATGCATATACATTTTATCCCTCAGAATCTTCTCAATTAATTTACCTAACACAGGTATTAAGCTTACTGGTCTATATTTCCCAGACATTATTTTTCAGTCCTTCTTGCTTTCCTCCAGTCTTCTGGGATCTCACTTGTGGTAACTGATGATCAAAATTATCAGCCAGGGCCCCCGTAAGTTCTTCTCTAGCCCCTGCTCTGAGAAATATTTGTTGAGGACATCGCTCATCTCTTATGGTTCCCAACATACATATCCATTGAGGGGTCCTATTCTCTCTCTAGCTACTGCTTTTCCTTTAATATACTTAAAGCATCTCTTTGGATTCACCCTGATCTTCTCAGGCAAAGTTATCTCATACGCCCTTTTCTCCCTTCTGATTTCCTTCTTCAGTAAACTCCTGTATCCCCTGTACACCTTCAGGGATTCGCTTGATCCCAGCTGCCTCTACCTGAGCCACGCCTCCACATATCTTTTGGTAAAAGCCTAAACATCTCTTGTAATTCAGGGTACCTCATTCCTGTAAACTTTCCATTCACACTCACAGGAACATATAGATCGTAAGCTCCCACTTGCTGGAGGTCCCTTTGCTTCCAAACATACTACTCCAATCAACCCCTGCAAACTCCTGCCTGAGTCCATCAAAATTAACCTTGCCCTGATTTAGAACTAGAATCTGTGGACCAATTTCTTCCCTCTCCATAATTATTTTAAAATTAATAGATCTATGGTCACTGGTCCCAAAGTGCACATCTACTGTCACCTCACTCACCTGTCCTGACCTATTTCTTAAGAGTAGGACAAATATTGCTCCTTCCCGATTAGGACCCTCGACATTCTGCTTGGGGAAATTTTCCTGACGCACTTAATTGATTCCATCCCATCAAATCCCTTAATGCTCTGGCAGTGCAAGTCTGTGTTATAAAAAATATTAAAGCCCCCATTATGACAACCAAAATGTTCCTGAAAGTCTCCGCAATCTCTCTACATATTTTTGTTCCTGCAATTTCTGTTTACAATTTGGGGGCCTACCGTACAACCCCAATAATGTCACCATCCCCTTCTTATTTCTTAGTTCCACCCACAAAGCCTCATTGGATGATCCATCAGTTATTTTATCTCTGATCACTGCTGCGATACACCCTTTATTCAGAAATGCAACTCCCCTCCTCTCGTTCCACAATCTCTGTTCCTTCGAATGCATTTAACCCTGATACATTAAGCTGTCAGTCCTATCCATCCCTCAGCCATGTTTCTGTAATAGCTAAACTATCGAGCGCCGATAACCTATCCACATGCTGAATTCATCGGCCTTAACTGTCAGCTCTTTTGCTCTGAAATAAACACAATTTAATCCATCGGCATTTCTTGTTCCCTATCGTGGTCCAGCCTGATATGGCTCCTCAACGTACTATGTTTGATTACTGTATCTCCATCCAGCCTCTCACTTGCTTCCCTGCTGCTGAGGATTCCACCTCCTGCCAATCTCGTTTAAACACTCCCCTGTTGTACTAGCAAAACTGACTGCGAAGATATTGATTCCCCCTCAAGTGGATCTGTCACCAGTCCCTCCTGAACAGGTCAACTCTGTCACAGAAAAGCTCCTAATGGTCTAAAAATATGATTCCCTCCCACCAATTCTTTAGTCATATATTTATCTTGATATCCTCCTATTCTTACCTTCACTAGCTCATGACACTGGAAGTAATCTGGAAATTATCACTACCGAGGTCCTGGTTTTTAACTTTTCTCCTAGTTCTCAGTTAATCATTCTATAGAAACACATTCCTATATCTAACCGTGTCATTTGTACCATCGTGCACAATGACTTCTGGCTGCTCACCCGCCCTCTTGAGAACATTCAGCAGCCACTCAGAAACATCCTGGATCCTGAAATCTGAGAGCCAACACAAGATCCTAGTTTCCATTTTGAGGCCACAGAATCTCCGATCTGTGCCCCCTAACAATCAAATCTCCTATCTCTAAGACCCTGTTTACCTTTATCCTTTCCTGCTGCCCCCCAGATCCAGCGCATCCATCTTGGCTACTGCTGCTTTCCCCTGAACAATCATTCCCTGACACCGAGCCCATCTCCCAACATACACAAAATCAGTATCCAGAATGGTATACTTGGTTTCGAGAGGAATAGCCACAGGGGATTCCTGCACTTTCTGCCTACTCCCTTCGCCATTCCTGGTGGTCGCCCAGATACTCTCTGCTTGGAACACGACAGGAAGCAAGGAAAGCCTGTTGGATTAAATTGCTTTTAATTAAATGGAACTGGGCTGACAGGTAACGCAGATGAACTCAGGGCGTGGATCTTGACATGAGACTGGAATATTATAGTCCTTACAGAAACATGGCTAAGGGAGGGACTTGGGTGTGATCACCTCACTAAAGCTTTTATTTATGAAGTGTTCCATATCTCGGATGATCCATAATGCTCCTGAACACGGTCTCCCAGGAGCTGCAGCAGGGTGCACTGCCCACACGTGTAGTCATTGGGGATAATGGAAATCTCCCTGAGCTCCCACAAACCGCAGGAGGAACATACAACTGTCCTAACTGCCATCTCCACTGCTGTCAGACTAGCGTTAAAAAAGAGTTTATCTGAGCTTACCTTTACCTTTTGCTGAACTGCTGCTCACCGATTTCTCTGGAACCAAAGCATTACTACCTATTCTGCCACTCACAGTACGTTAATAGACCACTCCACATTTAGGTTTGGTTAGGGTAGGATGGAGACACTACAGTGATGTATTGTTTGGGCCTTAAGCACTCCTAAACACCAGGCCCATGCTTGGACATGGGGGGTGGGGGTGGGGTTGTCTTGCTGAGGTCTTCCTCCTAGTAGTGGTGACTGCGCTGATGCAAATATTCACCCTGACAGCCCATCCGCGTTGGCGCAGACCTCTGTTTTTTTCGGTCTCCTAGTACTGCATTTATGAATTCCTTGTAACTACTGATTGTATTCGAAACTGTGTCTCACTCCGGAGTGAGAGATGTTGATATTCCAGTATGTACAGCCTATTAAAAAAGGTTTGCCAATGGACATACGAGCGACAGTATGTCCATCCGCTCTCTAACTCTGCGTTTACTTTCAATTAGGGTACATTTATTCTGATAACATTCCATTTCATTTTCCATATTTTCCCTGTAACCCTTTTAAAAAAATCTGTGGATCTCAGCCTTGAAGATATTTAGTGATCATTTCTTAACAGCCTTCACAATTTTCTGCAATTGTTTCCCTCCCACTGATGTGAGACTTAGTGGTCTTTCATCCCATGGCTTTTTTTTCTAGCACTCTGTGTGGAAGTTGAACCTACATTCGATGTTGTTCTGTTTGATCACACCACCTCGCTGGCCAAAGGCAAAACAAAATAAAGCACAAAATGTAAGAGCCTGTAATCTCCTCCCTCATCTTTCACATCAGTCTAAGATACAGTTCATCCAGATCTAGAGATTTGCCCACTTTTTATCCTGCATCAACTTTCAATTATTCCTCAGCTTCTGTCCAGGAACTGCTTCTCCAAAGTGAAGACCAATATGCAGTACGTGTTTGACATTCACAGGTTCTCTGCACAGTTTGCCTCCTCGGTCCCTAATACTCCCTATTCTTTCTCTTGTTACCCTCTTACCCTTAATAAACCGATAAAATGTCTGAATTCTTGATAATATTGCCCATTAATGTTTTTATCACCCCGCTTTTTGCTCTTCTATTTACTTTCTTGAATTTAGCCCAACACGTTCTCTACTCTTCTGGGACCTCCATTGACCTGCTCACTTTATGCGTGCTTTAAGCTTCTCTTTCATTTTTAATTCTGTTCTGAATATTTGTAGACATTCCATACTCTCTGGGCTTGTTTTCCTCATTTTTATCTTTATTGTAACATGTTGTGGTGACACCTTCATCAATTCCATTTTGAGCATGTGATCCCCACCACGCCCACGCTGTTCTGCTAAAGTTTCACCCAGAAGTAATTATACGGTGGCCAGATCCTGTCTTTCTTTTGATAAGACCTGCCTCTATCATCCAAATTATTTTTATTTTTCAAGCCTTTTTTCTTTTGGTCTTTTCCTTAATAAGCTAAAAATGCTTGAGTCATGGTCACTGATCCTGAAATGCTCAGCCAATCCTGCCTGCAACACCTGACTGGCTTCATTCCACAGTGAGGCTCGGCACAGCCCCACCCATTGTTGTATCTGCTACATGTTTATATGAGGAGCTCTCTGGAATAAATGTCAAGGCATTTTTGCCCTCTTAAAAATAATTATCGCTGCCCTAATCAATGTTTGTAATTGAAATGCCTGAATATAATGATCCTATTATTGCATTGACACACCTCAGTGAATTGGTTATGTACCTGCCCCTGTATTTTATTTTATCTGGGGGTCTATAATATGTCCGCAGTAGTGTGTCTGTCATTGATGTGAACCTAATTCCAACCCACAAACCGTCATTTGAATGCCCTTCCAAGATATCATCCGCCCTTACTGCAGTCTTTGACTCCATAATTAATAAGGCAACACCACCTTATCTTTTGCCCCTCTCCTATGCTGCCCATAGTTCTTGTACCACAGAATATTGAGTTGTCAGCGCTAACCTCCCTCAAACGCATCTATGTGATGGCAACAATATCCACTTCCCCATGTCACCTCGTTCCCTTATCAAATCTGAAGATCTGATAATATTCCCAGCATTATGGTAATGGACATCCAGCCTGGAATATAGCACCTGGAATACTCTGTACCTCGGAGTTCTTCAGCCAATTACTTTTTATCAAGCTGCCTTTCCGTGAACTAAAACTATAACTCTGGGACTGTATGAATAATCGTTGAATTGTAATTTATTTTTAATTAATGTGTTAATCAAATGCAACGTTCCAGAACTGAACAGTCAGCTTCAAATACAATAAATTCCTGCTGATTAATTCCCTGCTCAGTGTGCAGCGGGGTCAGCCCTCAGTAATGGAGAAAGTAAGGACTGCAGATGCTGGAGATCAGGGTCGAAAAGTGTGGTGCTGGTAAAGCACAACGAGTCAAGATGTAGCCAAAGAGCAGGAGAGTGAAAGCTTTGGGCATAAGCCCTTCATCAGGAAGGCATTGGTATGTTCAATTTTTTTCCATTCCATGATTCATAGAATATTTGGAATTTTACTTGCTCAGGAGGGCAGCACTGTATATAGCCCTGAAATGGAAAGCAGTCAATCAGTTGGTTGGACAGGGAGCAGATAAAGTGAGGTGAAGTACAGAATGAGTGAAGTCCAAACAGAAGGATAGATAAGTCCCCTGGACCACACAGGAAGCACTAAAGGTTGTCAGTGGAACTGAGGGAAGAGATTGCTCCGCCTTTGGCGATGATCTTTGTGTCCTCACTTTCCAGTGAAATACTGCCTGATGATTGGAGGGTGGCAAAAGTTATTCTCTTATTCAGGAAAGGCAATAGGGATAATCCTGCGAAATACAGGCCAGTCAGTCGTACTTCTGTATTGGGCAAAGTATTGGAAAGGATTCTGAGAGACAGAATTTATGATTACTTGGAAAATCATAGTTTGATTAGAGATAGTCAGCATGGCTTTTTGAGGGACAAGTCATGCCTCACACAACTTATTGAATTCTTTCAGAATGGGATCAAGCACATTGAAGGTAGAGCAGTGGGTGTGATGTACATGGATTTTAGCCAGGTGGTTGATAAGTTACCATAAGGTCGGCTCATTCAGAAAGTAAGGAGGCATGGGATTCAGGGAAACCGGGAAATCTGTCTGTATGGATACAAAATTGTCTGGCCTGTCGAAGACTGATGGTGGTAGAACATGGAAAGTATTCAGCCTGGAGCTTGGTAACCAGTGGCGTTTTTCAGGAATCAGTTATGGGACTGCTGTTCTTTGTGATTTTTACAAATGACTTGGATGATAAAGTGAATTGTAGTTTAGTAAGTTTTATGATGTAACAAAGATGTTGGAGTTATGGATAGTGCGGAGGGCTGTTGTAGGTTGTAATTGGACATTGACAGGATGCAGAACTGGGCTGGTAAATGACAGATGGAGTTCACCCCTGATGAGTGTGAAGTGATTCATTTTGGAAGGTTGAATGTGAATGCAGAATACAGGGTTAAAGGCAGGATTATTGGCAGTGTGGAGGACCATAGGGATCGTGTGTTCCATATCATAGGACGCTCAAAGGTGTCACCAAGTTGATAAGATTATTAAGATGTAATATGTTTTCATTAGTCTGGAATTAAGTTTAAGAGCCACAAGGTTATGTTGCAGCGCCAAAAGGCTCTGGTGAGACTACACTCAGTATATTGTGTTCAGTTCTAGTTGCCTCATTACTGGAAAGACATTGAGGCTTCAGAGAGGGTGCTGGGGAGATTTACCGGGATGTTGCCTTGACTGGAGGGCATGTATTACATAGAAAAGTTGAGGGAGCTAGAGCTTTTCACCTTGGAGCAATGAAGGATGGGAGGTGACTTGATAGAGGTGTATAAGATGATGAGAGGCATAGGTAGAATGGGTAGCCAGAGTCGTTCTCGCAGAGTGGAAATGGCTATCGCGAGCGGGCATAATTTTAAGGTGATTACAAGAAGGTTTCAGGAGATGTCAGAGATAGGTTCTTTACACAGAGAGTGGGGGGTGCTTGGAATGCACTGCCAGCAGCGTTGGTAGAGTCAGCTGCATTAGGGATATATAAGTGACTATTGGATAGGCACATGAAGGATATGTCAGTTAGTCTGACCTTCGAGTAGGATAAAGGTTCGGCTGGACGTCAAGGGTCTAAGGGTCTATATTGTGGTGTACTGTTCTGTGTTTTATGTTTCACGCAGCCTGTCGTCTCTTATCAATTGTTGAATGCGTGCGGGAGCGATGTGTGTGAAATTAGGAAGTTGGGGAGGGGCGTTAGCCCAAAACATCCAGTTATGTTGTTCATTGTTACATTCACCTGAATACCATTAGAGTATGTGTGGTGTTCTACATCACGCACGTTCCGCCAATTTCACTTATTAACGCGATTCTTGACTTGTCATTTGCTGCTGCTTTCTTCAGATACAATCAGTTGGGTGACCCATGTATTAATCAGATGTTTGCTATGTTTCGTGAATTAGGCAAAAATAAGATGCCAACTATGATTTTTCGACTGAACTATAATCTCTGAAAAGCATTATGTTGATTCTATATTTATGGAACAAAAATATAAACTCCTGTCAAGATTTTCTAACACAGAAATAAAGAATGTACATTTGATTTTCTATCGAACAAACAACATGGATGTAACTCTTTTGGCGATCAGAATTACACACACAATGTCAGGATTCAGAACAATGCATTATCACTCCAACATTTTGAAAGTGGTTGGCTTCTGAGTGATTGCATGTTCAGGGCGAGCGAACGATTGAACAATCAAATAGAATTAGCGTTCTTATATATGTATATATAAACAATCAGTTTAATTTCTCAACGACATGTACAAGCTTCAGTTATTTGCCAGCGAATTAGTAACAGCTATACTTCAGCGTTGACTGCGAATATTCAACTAAAAAAATGATTTGTGCTATCAAATTTTAGTGAACTATAATTTGAAAACTTTTAATTTTTAGAAAGAATCTTGTTTAATATGAAATGTGGACAGTGAACAAAAACGATGCACATATTATGAACATATAATCGTGTGAGTGAAAAGTTAGACCTTTTCAAAGAGATTTGAGCCAAAGCAATGACAAATTTGTTTGAGTAATTGGAATACAACATTTAAAATATTCATTTTCTGAGCAATAATTAGACTATATAATGAAGCTGGCCTTGCAATAGTTGCATTTTAAATGCTTATGCTGCACTAAATAAACAGATATTCGCGAGCATTTAGAATGGGAAATAATCGGATCCTGAATTTTATTCACATCAGACACATGATAAAGAACAGGAGGAGGCCATGGGCCACTGTGTGTACATCAGCTCCAGGAATATCTCCCAAGTCCCTCCCATTTGCCAGCCCTATCTCTGCAGCCTGTTAAATTCATATTTGCAAATACATATCCCGTTCTATTTTTTAATGTTCATCCACAACTCTCCCAGCCAGTTCCATTCCAAATCCTAACAACTCACCCAATAAAGAAGTTTTTCCTTATCTCATTTCTGGCTCTTTTGCTGGCCAGCTTGAAATTAGAACTCCTTGATGCTGCAATTGCAACTAACGGAAACAGAGTATTCCTGTTTTGCTCTCCAACTTTTTTTCATAGGTTTGAGCACTGCAATTAGTTCACATATTTGTTTGTTATGCTCAAGTAAGAATAAGCCTTGCAAGAACTGTTACAAGCACTACATCAGAAAAACAGTCAGAAAACTAGCCACCTGAACACACGAACAACAACTGGCCAGAAAAAAAGACATGACCCACTATCACTAGTATCCTTACATACAGATGAGGAAGTACACGATTTAGACTGTGTCTGAATATCCATCTAGGACAAGCCAAACAGAGACACTCACGATAATTACTAGAAAAATAGCATTCCAACCTGAACTCTATCAACAAACACATCGATTTTGATCCCATCGAACACTCTCTGACAAAAAGAACTGGACATAAAATCACCAATACTGGAAATTACATCACTGACTCAAGGAAACCTAAACACATAAATAGCAAGTGGGACATAACACCAGCACTTCACCAGAGGCTCACTGATAATGTTCCCTCGTACAGTGATGAACCATCTGAAAATGAACTCTCCAACTCAGCGAGCAAACTGACATCCAGAAGAAGCACAATTTCTCTCATCCTCCCTTTAACTAAATACTTCATTCCACTTATCATTCCGGTTATTTTAAGGTTATTTGTATTCTTCTGAAAAGTAATATAGTTTCTTTCTGCGTGTGTTTGAATGTGTTTGTGTGTGAGAGAGAGAGTGAGAGAGAATAATCCTCTGTAATCTCTGGATTACTCCCCATGCCATGTGGAAAAGAGGGAAGGATGAGGAAGACAGTAGAGCTTAACATGTTGTTAAAAATCTAGTTCAGGGGTGAGAGTTCCAGATTGTTGTATCATTGGGATCTCTTCCAGGGCAGGTTGGGACCTGTACAAAAAAGACAGATTGTATCTTAACTGGACGAGCACCAACATGCTCCTGGGGAGGTTTGCTAGTGCAACTCAGATGGATTTGAATAAACCAGTATTGCAGTATTGAATAAACTGAATTGCAGACCACTCCCTTACAAACATCTAAGAACAAAACTGTGCACAACCTCGATACTGCTTTTTGCCCTGAACTGATTTATATCTCTTGTTCTCTATGTCACCAACCCTGTCCACTACCAGCTCACAATATCCCCAGTCTCCATCTCTGCGTCAGTGCTGTGGCTGAACAACCCATTGTCTGCACGTTGGTAAAATTCAGACCTTATATTTCAAACTCTCTTCTGGCCACTTTTCCAGTTACATGTATTTCAATCACAAAATTGTTCTTGTCTCGGACATTACTTCATGATTAGGACAATGTATCAGAGTAGGAATGTCGCTGGATGTAATTCAGGAGCAAAGCTTATTAAACGAAACACATGGTTTCAAGCGATTTGTTTCAAGTCCTACTACAGCTGATGGTAGAACTTAAATAAAAATGATAAGAATTGGAATAAAAGTGAATTTCACGAAAAACAACCATAAAACCCACATTTTGTCTGAAAACCTTCCTGTTTCACTGATGATCTTCGGTAAAGAAGTCCAATACTACTACCCAGTCTGGGTTAAGTGTGACTTCAGACCCATATCATTGAGCTTCACTTTATATTGGTTTGTGGAATGGCCTCACAGTCAGGACAATTAGTGATGATTAACAAATGCTGCCCTGGGCAGAGATGCGGACTTCCCATTGAATAACACATTTGAAAGTTAAACCAAATAAAGATAGATGCTGGAGATCTGAAATTGCATAAAAAATGCAAAGAAAAGATCAGAAAGTGCTGGGGAGTTTTTCTGAACTGAAAGCAGCTGGAAAATAGTGTGAACAATGCTGGTAACAGGGAAGTCTGCTTTGAAGGGCAGGAGGAGTGAGTTGAATCGATAGAGAAAGAGAGAGATAGAAGACAAAGAGCAAACAAAGGGAATGATGATCAGCTGGGGTGGGAATAAAATGTGAGAATCACCTCATTTATTTTTAACTTTTCCCATCTTCCTGAATATCATGCCCATGTCGCTTTTCAAAAATTCGCTTTTTGCCACTTCCCTTTCCGAAAATCCTCCATTAGGTCCTGTTTTCATTAACCAAAACAAATCCGAAGAGGATTTTCACTTTTAACAAGGAAGGTAAATTTTTCACGCATAAATTAATGCTTCTTCGCTTTACGCTGAATCAGTTTATGAAAGGCTTTGTAGGAACGCTCTACTTTCAGATACCGAGGGAAATCGCTGTCTATCTAAGATCATGTTTAAAGCGATTTGATCCCAACTGTGTTCCCTGAGTGTCGTCGTGTTCTTATATTTATTAATGGGATATAGGAATGGCTGGTTGGGCCAGCATTAGTTCACTTTGTTGATTGCCCTTGAGAAGACCTTGAGCCTCACAGGGCACTTAGACAGAGTGAGGCGGACAAGGTGACAGCTGCACAGGAGGTGTGCAAAGCAAGATCGTCTTTCACAAGATTAATATTATTTTAAAAATTAGAGACTTCAATTCGTCAGTCTAATTACAGTAGGGAAGAAGGTGTTCCTGAGCATGTAGGCCCATGTTTTCATGCCTCTGTATCTCCTCCCTTTTGGAAGAGGTTGTAGGAGATGATTACAGGTTTTGGAGAGATATTTGATGTTGCCAGCCTTTCGCTGACAACGAGAAGTATAAATGGATGGAAGGTTGTCCTCCATGATAGTATGGTCTGTGCACACAAAATTCTGCAATTTATTTTGGTCCTGGGAAGAGCAGTTACCGTCACACTATTATGCACATGAACAGAATGCTTTCAGTTGTCAGTATGCAGAGCACTGGGAGAAGACAGTTCCAAAATATTTAGATGCAACTATTGGTGGTTAAATGGATATCGATGTTCTGCTTGCTGTTTTGACAACAATTGAAATTTAACCAATAAATTTAAATTATGTCCAAGGTACCAAAACACAATTGAGTTTATTGAATTGCCAACATCTAACCAAGGAGCCATCACATGCTTCAAAAGAATAGAGAAGCCATCACCATCACAACGAGGGAAAAAGAGACAGACACGTATAAGGAGAGAGAGAACACAGCGATGGAAACAGACGGACAGAGAGTTAAACTGAGAAAGGAAACAAAACAAGAATCAAACAGTCATATTGACAGGGAGAAGGGGAGATAGTAAGTTCAGACAAAGAAACAGAAGACAGAGAAAAAGAAAACACAGGGAAACAGACAGTGTGAGAGAAACAGTGAGAGACAAAGCACACAGGGAGCTGGGGATGGGGTCACAGTGAGCAAGGGATGGGGAATGGGAGAAACTGGGGGTGAGGACTGGAGAGACCTTGGAGCGAGCACTGGAGGGAGCTGGGGGAAGGGAGGTGAGAATTTACATTGGCATGTACCAACTTGTACAGGCAACTCATATTAAGCAAGGATGTACAGAACAATGGCTGTAAAACATGTCTGAGAGGCATGCTGGTTACGCTGCACAGGGCGTGCGCGAGGCGAGATTAATTCGAACAAGATCAGCGTTATCTGAGATTAGAGAGTACATTCATCCATCTAATAACAGTCAGGAAGAAACTTTTAATGAACCAACTGCTCTGTGTTTTCAAGCTTCCATATCTTTTAGCCTGATCGAAGAGGTTGTGGGAGACCATTACTGGGGTGTGATTGGTCTTTGATAATGTTAGAACAAAACATTCCAGCACAGAAACAGGCCATTCGGTCGTCCAAGTCTGTGCCGATGTCCAGCCCTCCGGGACCTCAGCAGTGTTCAAGGATGCTACAAAGATATCTATTAATGCCCCACCTCTTTCCTCCCTCCCTTCCCCATGTAAATGGAATCAATGGTTGGGATGTTAGAGTCCGTGTTGGTCAGAGCTGTGCACCCAACCTTCTGTAGTTTCTCACGGTCCTGAGTCGAGCAGTTGCCGTACCTGGCTGTTATGCACCGGGACAGTACGCCCTCAATGGTGCATCTGTAGAAGTAGCGCATGCTGAATTTCCTGAACCAACTGAGGAAGGAGAGGCATTGTTGAACCTTCCCGACTGTCGGACCTATGTGAGAAGTTCAGGACAGGTTGTCAGTTATCATCACTCCGAGGGACTTGATGCTCTGCACTCCCTCAAACGGTTGATGTAGATGGGGTGTGTTCCCTTTTTTTCTTCCTAAAGTCAATTATCACTCCTTTACGTTTACAGGATTAGAGAGAGGTCATTATCAATATACCATGCTACCAAGCCCGATATCTCCTTGCTACATTCTGACGCGCTGTTGTTTGATATCCGTACTGCTATAGTGATGTCATCAGCGAACTTGTAGCTGGCGTTGTTTGGAATTTGGAAATTCAGCCTTGGGTGTACAGGGAGGACATTAGTGGGCTGAGGACACAACCTTGGGAGTACAGGGAAAACTGTAGGGGGCTGCAGAAACAACCGTGTGTGTGCATGGAGGACAGTGGGGGCTGAGAACACAACTGTGGGTGTTCAGGGAGTTCAGTAGTTGGCCTGGGCACAGCCTTAAGTGTATAGCGAGTACACTAAGGGGCTGAGGGCAGAGCCGTGGGTGTGCATGGACGACATTAATGGGCTGAGGAAACAACCGTGGATGTACAGGGAATACAGTAGGGGGCTGAGGACACAGCTGTGGGTGTGCATGGAGGACATTAATGGGCTGAGGGCACAGCCGTGGATGTACAGGGAGTACAATAATGGGCTGAGGGCACATCTGTGGGTGTACAGGGAGGGAGTACGTTTAGTGGCTGAGGGCACTGCCATGGATGTATAGGTAGTACAGTAGGGAGCTGAGGGTACTGCCGTGGGTTTACTGGGAGTATTGTCGGGTGTAGCGAACATGTCCTTCAGCAGCTTTAGTGTTGAATGTTATTGTGGAGGAAGTGATTTTACCGATCTTCACGATTGTGGTCTGTGGGTCAGAAACCTGGGGATCCAGTTGCAGAGAGTCGAACCGAGACCAAAGTCGCGGAGTTTTGTGATTAGTCTGTCAGGGAAAATGATTTTGAAGGTGGAGGTTTTGTCAATGAGCAGGAGCCTGGTGTAGGTGTCCTTGATGTCCAAATATTCCAGGGATGCGTGCAAGGCTCGGATATAGTTGCATTGTTGCATTCCCAATGTTGCACTCTCTTTTGCACTAGGGTTACTCCGCTGGCTTGATGGGATTTTTGAGTGGTTTATATGCTGGGCCATGACATTACAGATTTTGCTGGAGTATAGTTCTTCTGCTATTGATGATCACAGCATCTTATGGATGCTCAGTCTTGAGTTGCTAGATCTGTTGGAAGTCTGTGCCATTTAGGATGGGAATAGTGCCACACAACACAATAGTTTATTCTCAATGTGACCGTGAGTCTTTGCCTGCTCAACAACAGTGCGGTGGTCAGTTTTACCAATGTTGTCATGGACAGATGCACCTGCAGTTGGTAGGTCAGGTATGTTTTTTCCCTCTCGTTCATTCCCTCACGAACTTCTGCAGGCCCAATCTAGTAGCTATGTCCTTTAGGACCCGACCAACGTGATCAGTAGTACTGCTGCCAAACCATTCTTGGTGGTTGACTTTGAAATTCCTCAGCCAGAATACACTTTGTGCCCCTTTTCATAGTGAGTGCTTTCTCCAAGTTTTGTTCAACGTGGAAGAGTACTGATTCAACTGAGGAATGACGTTACATGATAATCAGTAAGGCTGCTTTGCCCACGTTTAATTTAAAGTCATGGGGCTTCATTGGGTCCGAAGTTAATTTTGGGGACTCGCAGAGCAACTACCTCCAGAATGTATCGCACTGAGCTGCTCTTTCTGATGGATCGGTCTTCACCTTGGGCCAGAACATATCCAGTGATGGTGATGGTGGTGTCTGGGGTATTTCTGAAAGGTATAATTTCGTGAGCATGACTATGTCAGGCTGTTGCTTGACTAATCTGTAAGCCGGTTATCACAATATTGGCACTAAGCCCTCAGATGTAAGAACATAGAACATAGAACTGTACAACACAGAACTGGCCCTTCAGCCCACGATGTTGTGCCGACCATTGATCCTCATGTGAGGTAAACCTAATGTACGAACCCTCAAATGTCTGTGACCATATGCATGTCCAGCAGTCTCTTAAATATCCCCAATGACCTCGCTTCCACAACTGCTGCTGGCAATGCATTCCATGCTCTCCAAACTCTCTGCATAAAGAACCCGCCTCTGACATCCACTCTATAATTTCCGCCAAGCGGCTTTAAACTGTGACCCCTTGTCTTAGCCATTTCTGCCCTGGGAAAAATGTCTCTGGCTATTGACTCTATCTATGCCTCTCATTATCTTGTTCACATCAATTAGGCCCCCTCTCTTCCTTCTTTTTCTCCAAAGAAAAATGTCCGAGCTCAGTCGACATCTCTTCATTAGATAAGCCCTCCATTCCAGGCAGCATCCTAGTAAACCTCCACTGAACCCTCTCCAAAGCATCCACATTTTCCTATAATAGGGCGACCGGAACTGGATACAGTATTCAAAGTGTGGTCTCACCAGAGTTTTATAGAGCTGCAACAAGCTCTCATGGCTTTTAACCTCAACCTCCCTGTTAATGAAAGCCAAAACACCATATGCTTTCTTAACAACTCTGTCCACTTGGGCGGCAATTTTAAGGTATCTATGTACCTGCACACCAAGATCTCGCTGTTCATCCACACTACCAAGAATCCTGTCTTTAATCCTGTACTCAACTTTCATGTCCGACCTTCCAAAATGCATCACTTCGCATTTATCCAGGTTGAACTCCATCTGCCACCTCTCAGCCCATCTCTGCATCCTGTCAATGTCATGCTGCAGCCTACAACAGCCCCCTATACTGTCAACGACACCTCCAACCTTTGTGTCGTCTGCAAAATTGCTAAGCCATCCTTCAAGCCCCTCATACAAATTATTATTAAAAATTACAAATGGTAGAGTCCCAAGAACAGAGCCCTGTGGAACACCACTCAACACTGACTTTCAGGAAGAATACTTTCTTTCTGCTACCATTCGCTGTCTTCTGTCGACCAGCTAATTCTGTATCCAGACAGCTAAATTCCCCTTTATCCCATTCCTCCTGACTTTCTGAACGAGCCTACCATGTGGAATCTTATCAAATGCCTTGGTGAAGTCCATATACACCAAATCCACCGCTCGAACCTCATCAACTTTTCTAGTAACATCCTCAAAGAACTCAAAGAGAATTGTAAGGCATGACCTGACCCTCACAAAGCCGTGCTGACTGCATTTAATCAAGCCATGCTCTTCCAGATGGTCATAAATCCTATCCCTCAGAATCCTTTCTAACACCTTGCAGACGACAGATGTGAGACTTACTGGTCTGTAATTGCCGGGGATTTCCCTATTTCCTTTCTTGAAGAGAGGAATTACATTTGCCTCCCTCCAGTCCTCAGGTATGGATCCAGTGGAGAGCGAGGATGCAAAGATCTTTGCAAGCGGCGAAGCAATCACATTTCTCGCTTCCCAAAGCAGCCGGGGCCAAATCTTGTCTGGCCTTGGCGAATTGTCAATCTTAATGGTTGTCAAACTTTTCAGCACATCAGCTTCCTCAATCTCTATCCGTTCTAGCATGTTTACCTGCTCCTCAATGGTTTCATTCACTACAAGGTCCTTTTCTTTAGTTAAACAGAAGCAAACAACTCATTTATGGCTTCCCCCACCTCCTCAGACTCTATACACAAGTTCCCTATGATATCCCTGATCGGCCCTACTGTTTGTTTGATTATTCTCTAATTCCTCACATACGTGTAAAACGCTTTTAGATTCTCCCTAATCCTTCCTGCCAAGCCTTTTTCCTTCCCCCTCCTGGGTCTCCTCAGGCCATTTTTGAGCTCCTTCCTCGCCTGCCTGTAATCCCGTCGAGCTGAACAAGACCCTTGCTTCCTCCACTTTACGTGTTGAAGATGCACTGATGGTTATTCAAGCTGGTTACTATCCTATCATTGCTATAGTTGGTGTTCCTCGTATGTCACTCAATCTGTCTAGTGAAATGGTCTGAACTGAATTGATGGTTATGATATGGAAATTTTGGAAAGATGCAAGTCAATGTTTTCAGTTCCAATCAAAGAGTCCATTCTTTACAAATTATAACTAGCAAATGGTTTTTTAAATATTATGCACCAATATGCGGGGATGAAACAGACTGTTCTCCATGATTCATTTTCTCCTGCACAAGTTTACATTTCCATATCCACCCACTCACCAATCCAGTTCAGTACCGCCACCATGACATCCCAGTCTCCTCCTCAGCCGGAGTACAACTCCTGAATAAACCATTGTTTGTGCCTTTGTTAATCTCCGTAAATAGCTGTTTCAAGTCCCTTCTTACCACGTGTCCATTGCAAAATAATTGCACTTGAGATGTTTACGTTGTTCCCTGCACAGAATTAGAAAGATGGAAAGACAGTGTATGGTGGTTACGTCACTGGCTCATAATCTAGAGCCACAAAATTATAATCTGTTGATATCGGTTTGCCTTATGCCCATTACAGAAGGCAATGGGTCATTCTTCTCTGGTCAGGTCTCTGTGTGACTGCAAACCCACAGCACTGTGTTTTACTTTTTACTGTCCTGTGGAACAGCTGAACCAGCCACTCAGTTCAAGGCTGGCATAACATGCTGGCCTGACCAGGGCTGCACACATCCCGTGAGGGAAGACCAAAATGAAAGATAACTCCCTTCCTCTGCCTGTATCCCACATTCCTGCAGGTGAATTCCATTCAGGTAGGTGGCCATTCACTATTTTATATGTATTCTTTGTGATTGGGTCTCTCCCCAAGAGTGATGTCCATCTCTATAGGCATCTCTGGTGCTGGCTTTATTGATGTTGACCTACAGATGTAAGGATGTTTTAAATTCCAACTCAGTGACAGTGCATCGTAAATGAATGGCTTCCTGTGTCACATGAAGGAAATGGAGCCAGCTAAGTGAGGGACAGGAATTATTGTGTTCAACTCTGAGAGCGTTGTTGAGGCAGTGTTTGGGGTATTGCGGACAGATTTAATCTTCTTTATAAGGAGTGATCTCCTTATCACAGAAATAATAAACAGGAGTTCCACCGGATTAATCCCTGGGATGATGGCACCATGAGGAGTGAGTGAAGGTTGATCTGTCACGCTGTGAGATAATAAGAGGTGATTGCAGTGAACCTTGAGAGGGATGGACAATCACTCCTTCTATTCTAAACAGACAATGGGAAGGTGATAAATTCCATCACTTTTGTTTCACTCAGGATGCATAAATCTGGATAGTTTAAGTGCCTCTGAGGACGTTACGCCTACCCACCTCAACCCCCAATCCCCACGGTGATTGAGAGATACAGAGAGGTCCATGTTTTGAATAAACTCTCCCCACATTAATATAGTACTGGTGGTGTGTGATCCTGCACTGAATGTCATATTATCCACCACCCCGACAGCAGCCACAATACTGTCATTCTAAAACAGTTCACTCTTCCCACCAGCTACTGACATTCATGAAGGACATGAATCCATATTCTCAGAGATGCAAGGTGCC
Source organism: Chiloscyllium punctatum (assembly GCF_047496795.1). NCBI lineage: Eukaryota > Metazoa > Chordata > Chondrichthyes > Orectolobiformes > Hemiscylliidae > Chiloscyllium > Chiloscyllium punctatum. The sequence goes on from NW_027309827.1 coordinate 1,044,644, forward strand.
TCCTTAACGTTTAGACCATAAGACTATAAGATATAGGAGCAGAAATTAGGCCAGTTTGCTAATCAAGTCTACGCCACCATTCAATCATCACTGCTACGTTTCTCAAGCCCATTCTCCAACGTTCTCCCCATAATCCTTGATGCCCTGGATAATGAAAAAACTATCACCATCTCAAATATACTCAATGACATGGCCCCACAGCCTTCTCTGGCAATAAATTGCAAAGATTCTCCATTCCCTGGTTAAAGAAGTCTCCTTATCAACGTTCTAGAAGGTATTCGTTTTAAACTAAGGCTGTGTCCTTGGTTCCTAGTCTCTCCTACCAATGGAAACATCGTATGAACATCCACACTGTTCAGGTCATTCAGTATTCTTTATGTTTCAATTACATTTCCCCTCTTCCTTCGAAACTATATCAAGTATAGACTCAAACATTCCTCACACAATAAACTTTTCACTCCTACGACTGTTCCCCTGAAAATCTTCTGAACACTCTCCAGGGACAATACATCCTTCCTGAGATATGGGGCTCAACAGTGCGCGCAACACTCCAAATGTAGTCTGACCAAAGATGTATACTGCCTGTTCTTATATTCAATTTCTCTCGTAATAAATGCCATCAATAATAACTGAAACTGCCCCCCTAACTGCTACCTCAACCTACAAGCTTACCTTAAGAGAACCCTGCACTAGAACTCCCAAGTCCCTTTGCACTTCAGATTTCTGAATCTTCTCCCCATTGAGGAAATAGACCATTTCCAACGTCACACTTTCCGACATTGGAATGCATCTGCCAACCCCTTTACCTGGCCAACTCCTTCTTCAGCCCCTCCGCCTCCACTCTCCGACCTGACTCTCGACTTATCATTGTTTCGTCTGCAAACTTAGCCAGAGTGCCCTCAGTCCATCATCGAGACTGTTAATGAATAAGGTAAAACGTTATGGTCCCAACACTGTGCCTGGCAGACCACCACTTGTCACCTGCTGCCACTCTGAGAAGGATCATTTTATCCCCACTCTCTGCTTTCTGACGGACAGACAAGCTTCTGTTCATGCCTCTACCTTGCCTCTAACACCACGGACCCTTATCATATTCAATCATCTCCTGTGTGACACCTTGTCAAAGGCCTTCTTGACGTCCAGGTGGATAACATCCATTGGCTGTACTTGATCGAGCCTGTTCATTTCTTCTTCAACGATTTCCAACAAATTTGATGGAATCATGCTGACTTTGCCCTATTTTACCAAACTCTTCCATGTATTCAGAAATCTCATTCTTCACAATGGATTCCAGGATCTTACCCATGACAAAAGTTAAACGTTTTATTTTCTCTTTTCTTCCTTACTCCCTGGGTAAAAACAGATGTCACGTTTGTGGGTTTCCAATGCTCTGGGATCGTTCCTTTCTCGAGTGATTCCTGAAAAATCACCATCATCACGTCAACTAACTCTTCAGCTATCTCCCTTATAACACAGGGATTTAATCCCTCTGGTTCAGGTTATTTAACCAACTTTAGCCATTCAGCATTTTTCTAGCATGTTCTCCATGGTGGTGGCCACCATACTAACCTCTAGCCCCTCACTCTCCTGAATGTTTGAGATATTATTCGTGTCTTCCACCATGAAACTGATGCAAAGTAATTATTTAATTCCTCGGCCATTTTCTTGGCCCCCACTACTATCTCTCAAGTGTCATTTTCCATCAATCCAATGCCCTCTTTTGCCTTTCTTTTATATTTTATATATCGAAAGAAACTCTTACAGACTTCTTTTATCTTTCTGACTAGCTTACCCCCATATTTAATAATCTCCCTCCATATTTTATTTTGTTTGCCCTCTGTTTTGTCTTAGTAAGTTTCCCTACTTTGTGGTTTCCCACTGCACTTTGCCACATTATATCCTTTCTCTTTTGCTTTTATGCTATACATGACTTCCTTCGTCAGACATACTTACCTCATTCTCCATGTACCATGCCACTTTTTACTCGGGGTAAATCTCTGCTGCATCCTGAATAACACCAAAAATCTCCTGCCATTGCTGCTTCACTGTCTTTCCTGCTGGGCCCTTCTATCAGTCAATTCTACCCAGCTCCTCGTTCATGCCTCTATCATTGCCTTTATTCAGCTTTAATACCGTTACCTCTGATTCTAAATTCTCCATCTGAAACTGCAGAGTAAATTCAATCATATTATGATCACTGCCTCCTATGATTTCCTTCACCTTAAGCTCCCTCATCTAGTCTGCCTGCACAAGCTGCTCCAAAAAGCCATCTCATAGACATTCTACAAATTCCTTTTCTTCCAAACCACCATCAAGCTGAATTCCCAGCCCACCTCCGTAATGAAAACCCACATGATCACTGTAACTTTGTATTTCCTACACATCTTTTTAGCTCCTGTGTATCTTGCACCCCAGCTCCTGACTACTGTTTGGTGGCCTGAACAGAACTCTAACTACTTTTTTTTAACCATTGTGATTTCTCAATTCTACCGACACAAACTCTATAACATTTGACCTTACTTCATTTCTTATTATTGATTTAATTTCATTTCTTAATAATAAGTCAAACCCATCCCCTCTGTCCAATTCCCATCTTTTTGATAGGATGCATATCCTTGAAGATTCAGCTCCCAGTCCTGATCCTCTTGCAGCGACGTCTCCGTAATGGCGACCTGCCAATTTGTGTATGAGTCACAAGTTTATTTACCTTATTCGTTATACTGCATGCTTTCTGATATAACAGTTCAACCCTGTATTAGCCTTTCCTCTTCTCATTGTTATTTGTTTTTCCTGTGTGTTTGAAGTTTGATTACTAACACTTTTCATGCTCTCTGCGTCTCTGTCGGAGATTTGAATAACTTAGAGTCATACCGTAATAGAGATTTACAGCATGGAAACAGACTCTTCGGTCCAACCCGTCCATGCCGAACAGATATCTCAACCCAATCTAGTCCCATCCTTATGTCTCTGAACTGTTGCAATTGTACCAGCCTCCACCGCTTCTTCTGGCAGCTCATTCCATACCCGTACCACCCCCTGTGTGAAAATGTTGCCCCTTAGGTCTCTTTTATTTCTTTCCCCTCTCACCCTAAAACTATGCCTTCTAGTTCTGGACTCCCCGACCCCAGGGAAAAGACTTTGTCTATTTCTCCTATCCATGCCCTCATAATTTTGTAAACCTCTATATGGTCACGCCTCAGCCTCTGATGCTCCAGGGAAAGCAGCCCCAGCCTGTTTAGCCTCTCCCTGTAGCTTAAGTCCTCCAACCCTGGCAACATCCTTGTAAATCTTTTCTGAACCCTTTCATGTTTCACAATATCTTTCAAATAGGAAGTAGATCAGAATTGCATGCAATATTCCAACAGTGGTCTAACCAATGTCCTGTACAGCCGCAACATGACCTCCCAACTCCTGTACTCAATGCTCTGACCAATAAAGGAAAACATAAAAAACGCCTTCTTTTTGAGTTCTGCAGTCTTACCCCTCCTTTAATTCGGGTTTTCTAATTTTCCCTAAACTGACACCACCCCACCCCCATTGAGCTTCAAGTCCAGGCTGCAGCCCTAGTTATGCGATTTGCTAGGACTCTGGTCACAACACGGTTCAGATGAAGACCGTCGGATCGGAACAGTTTCCTCCTTCCCCAGTACCGGTGTCAATGTCCCATGATACAAATTCATTTCTCTCACATCAAACTTTGAGCCACGCAATTTCCTGCTGACCCTGTGCTAATTCACTGATGGCTCAGGCCGTAATCCAGAGATTATTTCCTTTGTGATTCAGTTTTCTAATTTAGCTCTGAACTCTTGTATTCCTTAGCAGAACGTCTGCCCTAGTTTTATCTCTTTCGTTGGTACCTACACAGACCACGACCAATGGATCTTTACCCTCCCACTCCAAGTTCCTCTGCAGCCCAGATGAGGTATCCCTTACCCAAACACCAGTAAGTAATGCAACTTTCAGGACTCTCAATCCCGACCACAGAGAACAGTCACTATGCCGCTAACTATACTATCCCCAATTACAATTACATTTCTCTTCGCTTGCCCCACTTGAAAGCTTCCCTCAACTCGGTGTGTGGCCAATATGCTCATCCTCCCTGGAGTCCCCATTTCCATCCACACAGGGAAGAAAACTCTTGATCCTTTTCGACACGGACAGGGGCTGAGGTTTCCTGCAACTCTACCTCCTGGATCCCTCTATCTGCCTCACTCACAGCCAAACCCTCCGTTTTCTAACCACAGGTTGAATTTGAGTCAGTTGATCTAAGGAGTGTAACTGTCTCCTGAATCACAGCATCCCGGGAACTCTTCCCCTCCTTGATACCTCACATTGTTTGAAGCTCAAACTCCAGCTCATCGACACAGAGCCAGAGTTCTTCTCGCTTGCAACGTTTACTCCAGACATGGTCACTGGGATCCACAGTGGGGTCCACCACTCCGACATCATAGAGAAACAACACATCACCCGACCCTGCATACTTATTTTAATTAACTATTATTGAATTGTTCCTTTACAATTTTTAATTGTTTTTGTACAGCTGCTTATGCAAGTTGTAACCAATAAATTAACATGATTCAATTTAACACAGATTCAAATTTAACCCACTCCCTATTAGCAAATCGGATCACATTCTCCCTTTGTCAAACCTGCTCATTATCTTCTGAAAGAATTCTGACAGACTTGTCAGTGGGACCACTCCTTGATGAAGCCAGGCTGACTCAGTCCTATTTTACCATGCACCTCCAGGTACTCTGCAATCTCATTACTAGCAATGCACTCTAAATCCGATTAACGACCGATGCCAGGCTAAACTGCCCTATGAATTCTTGTATTTTGCCTTTCTTCCTTCTTACACAGAGATTTTACATTATCCATTTTCCAGTTCTCTGGGACTCTGTCTGATGATAGTTATTCCTGAACAGTCACGACCAATGGTTTCACAATCTCCTCCGCTAATTCCTTCAGAACTTTGGTTGTTATCTGTCCAGTCTGTGTGATTTATCCATTTTCAAACATTGCAGCTTCCCAGTACCTTCTACTCAGCGCCGATCATTACATCCATCTCTCACCCTTGACTCGCTTGAAGTTCTGGAATGTTCGTAGTGTCCACCATTGTGAGGATTGATGGAAAGCACCTATTCAATTCATTCTCCAATTCTTTGTTCTCCATTTCTCTGCAGTCAGCCTCAATTTCTGGTTGTCCAATGTTCACTCTCCCCTTTCATACATCTTAACAAAACTCATGCAATCTCCTTTTCTAAAGCGAACTAGTTTACATGTTTCATGTTCACCGCTTTCTTGCTTCTTAAACTGTACTCTGCTGCTGTATAAAGGCTTCCCAATCTTAGACAGGCTGAGTGAGAGCATTCCTGTTAACTGATTGTCGAAAATAAATTAATGTAACTATACAAATCCTTTTGCCCATCATTGTGTAGCGTGGTGGCACAACACTGCTGCCTCACAGGGTCAGGGACTCGGGTTCAATTCCAATCTCTGGACCCTTTCTTTGTGGAGCTTTTTACAATCTCCCCGTGTCTGCATTGGGAGGATTAACTACTTTCTCTCTTCACAATATGTTTCTGTGTTTGTTTCAGATTTCTGCTATCTACAGTATATTTGTTTGTGTTTGATGGAGAATTGCTGCAAGTATGACGGCTTTATTGTAAAAGTGGCATTGGTGCTCGGGCTCCCCGTGTGCTTGGGATTCTTGCCCAGATACTTATGTGAGTTCATGTCCCTGATTACCTAATCTGTCTCTCTCAATCCCTGAGTCCATCTGTCACTGCATGCAGCCTTTCATCGAGCCACCCCTGGATTCCCACACCCCATCGCCTGGCACTGGATGCTCCCTATGAAGGGAGCGCACAAAGACACTGGGCACGTTCTGAACTGCTTGGGATGCGGGGTAAAGACCCTGACATTTAAAAGAACAGAATAGCTGAAATCCAATTGAACAGCAAAGTAGAGTAAACAGGCTGAATGGCAGCCATCTGTTCTGACATTTTCTGGTCTTTTGGACTAAGTTCTGTTTATCCTCGTCCATCTATAAATAGATGCTCCATATGTATACCTTGTCACACAGGTTTGGTGAAGGTGATAGATATCAGATCCTATGGTCATTGCGACTGATTCGTTGGGCTCCACTTTCCTGGTTAATGAGATCACACTAAGTCTTTATTGTCAAGTCTATCCATTTTAAAGTAAAGGCCTTGCCAGAGTTGTGCTTTAAGGATATCTGAATGTTGGGGAAACTAGATTATGTGACGTACCAGTGAGGTTAGGAATAGGAAGGTAGTACAGTTCAAAACACGGCCAAAGAGTAGGGATGCAGCACTTGCAATATGTGGATCATTGGGATTCCTGGGTCGACAGGATATACACAAGAAGGACGGGATGCATCTAAACTGGCAACAATCTCCGATATGTGGGTCATTGGGATTCCTGGGTCAGTATGAAATACACAAGAAGGACGGGATGGACGTGAACCAGCAGCAATTTCCTGGCAGGCAGGTTTGTTATTGTCACTCAGGAGGGTTTAAACTAGTGTGGTGGTGGTGGTGGGGGAGGGAGGGTGGAGCCAGAGCAGTACATCCACAAGCACAGTGACTGAAGAGTAGTTGGAGACTAATCCCAGTACAGCTAAGAACAACAACAAACTGGCAGTGGGGAGTGAACACAATGGGACTGGCAGTCTGAAGTGTGCTGATTTTAATGTGAGCAGTATGACAGGTAAGACAGATGAGCTTGGAGCTTGGAGTTTGAATGAGTATATATAACAATTTTATAAATATTACAGAGATTTGGTTGAGAGAGAAATCAGAAAACTGCCAATTAAATGGATCCAGAGAGAGTTGAATAATGTGCAGTGAGAGGCTGGAGGCTGTTGTTTGAAGCATAATAATCATCCAGCAGTTTGGTAGAATTGGACAGAATGTGATGCAATGTACAGATTGAAGGGACAAGGGAGGAAGCATAAATTGTCTTTTTTACTGTTTTACTGCTTTACTGACAGTCTTTCTGCTTTACTGACAGTCTTTTGTAATCACCTGTTACCAGAGAATTGTCGAGGAGAATTTACATCAGAGAAACTCAGGTCAGGATCTGATGGAGTTGGGCTGAATTGTATTTATTTCAATGCAAGAATAATTATGGGTAAGTCCGATGAACTGACAGCCTGAAACCGAACTTGGGACTATAATGTTGCGGGTTTACAGAGACTTGGTTGAGAGAGGGAAAGGGCTGGCCATTCAACATTCCAGGGTTTCATTGTTTTATGCGAGATGGAGAGGAAGGTAAAAGAGGTGGACGAGGTGTTTTACACGTGCACTTGAATAGGACATACAGGAGGGACCATCCACTGCAGCAATATGGGTAAAGCTCAAAAATTAGATGGCTGCAAGCACTGCGTTATTATAATCCCTCCAACAGCCACGGAGGGATGGAGAAACGAATATGTAAGTCGATTAAGGAAAGGTGTATTAGAAACAGAGTGGTCATAGTGAGTGACTTTCGCATCCCCAATAATGACCGGGAGTCCCTTGGAGCAAGAGGCTTAGACGGAGCAGAATTTGTTAACTGCAACAGTATGTGGATAGTCCATTGAGAGGAAGAGCCATACTGGACCTCGTATTGGCTAATGAGCCTGGCCAGGTAACTGACCTTTCAGTGGGACATAATATTAGAAAGAGTGATCACAGCTCCTTCAGATTTAAGATAGCTACGAACACGGATAAGTCAGGACCTTGTGTGAAGCTATTGAATTGGCGGAAGGCAAATTATCTCAGAATCAGGCAGAGCGAGGACGTGTCAATTGGGAGGAGCTGCTATCAGGCAAATCCACATTGTGTATGTAAGAACTGCTTGTTAAATCCTGACAGTATAATCATCTGGTGAACGTCCTCCCGACAGCACGAATTTCACTCTATTTTGTTTGAACAGATATTTCAAGGCCGCTGCATATCAGACAACAGGATGAGATAAAGGATGATTCTGCTCTGTGTCCTTCGTAGGGCCAGCTTGTCTCCCAAGGCACCTGATGTCTTTATTGTGGCTTAGAGAGCTTCAGAATTAATAAGAGCACTGAAGGAGGCCATTTAACACATTGTACAATGACGAGCTCTCCAACATCACAATTTGAAAACAGAAAGAACAGTGTGTGTGTGTGTGTGTGTGTGTGTGTGTGAGAGAGAGAGGGAGAAAAAAATTAACAGAGAAAAAGGAAGTCAAGAGAGATAAAAGGAATGGATAGAAAACGGAGCGACAGAGTAAGTGAGATCAAGGGGTGTCAGATGAGTGTGAAGTTAGATCAGAAAACAGCATGAGGACAAATACACAGAAATTTTATGTAGAACTACCACAGATTGCAAGCCCTTTGTCTGGTGCTGTACCCTGTGAGCACTATGCTGTCATCCCAAATCATTAATCGCCAATAATGTCACAGAGCTGGGTCGCTGACGGCTGAACAAGGTCCAAAATAGCATTAGATTGGTTCCAGGGAGAAGGTGAATTAATTTAAATATTCTGGGCTAACAGGAACTGTAGTCCCTCTAGACAATGTGTGAGAGACAGAGCGAGAGAATCTCAGTGAGGGGATCACTGACTGGGGGGAAATCAGCATCTCAGCTGTGGGTCAAATGATGACTGATAAAGCTTGAACACCTCGTCCGTGGTTTTGTAATTCACCTTTCAATTCATATAGCTCCACATTTTAAGTGTATTTTAACAGACTTGTCTCTTTGTAGTTTTCATGTTTTGGTATGTGCAGAAATGCTTTATTCTTGTCCCTGTATTTTGTGGTAAATAAACACATTTTGTTACTGAGGAAGAAAGAACCTGTTCTGATAGGACAGTCTTTGTCTGAACTGTGCTGGGACCATAGTCCGAGTGAATCCTAACTAAGGCTGTAGACAGAGCTCAAAACTGATTAGCAGTGTGTGTGCGTTGGCAGGGTGGAGGTTCCGTTATAGGGTTTAATTAGAAAAGAGGAGGTAAGAGTACAGAGCTCAGAAGAGGTTATTAAAATCTCCAGCACAGATGCAAAGAGGACAGAGTGTATGAAAAGTGTAAGCAATCAAACTTCAATCACACTGGACAAACAAATGACAATGAGAGGAGAGACCTTTAATACAAGATTGAAGGGGTTAGACCTGAATGCATGCAGTATAAGGAATAGGATAAATGAGCTTAAGGCACAGATGGAAATTGGTAGGTATGACGTGATGGACATCACAGAGAGGTGGCTGCAAGGGGATCAGGATATTCAAGGACATATATCCTATCGAAAAGATAGGTGGCAGAGGGAGTGGGTTTACATTATTATTAAGAAATTAAATTAAATCAATAGTAAGAAAGAAAGTAAAGTCAGATGGTGTAGAATCTGCGTGGGTAGAATTGAGGAACCACAAAGGTAAGACAACCACAGTTGGAGACTTGCTCAGGCCTCCAAAGAGTAGTCAGAAGCTGGGGCACAAGATACACCAGGATATAGAAAAGATCTGTAGAAAAGGCAAAGTTACAGTGATCATGGGGTATTTTGATATACAAGTGGAATGGGAAACCAAGTTGGGAGTGGATCGCAAGAAAAGGAATTTGAGGAATGTATACAGGCTGGCTTTTTGGAACATCATGTGGTGGAGCCCACTCGGGAACAGATGACACTGGATTTAATGATGCAGGCTAGATAAGGCAGCACAAGGTGAAGGAAAACTTCAGAAGCAGTGATCAGAACATTGTTGAATTTATTTTGCAATTTGAGAGAGAATTTAGAATCAGAGTTAACAATAATTCAGCTGAATAAAGGCAACTGGAGAGGCATAAGGGAGAAGCTGGGTAGAGTTGACCGGGACAGGGGTCTAGCAGGAAAGACAGGGAAGTGGCAATGGCAGGTGATTCCAAGATTAATGCAGGAGAAACTGCAGAGATTCATGCTGAGTAATAGAGGCATGGTACAGGGAGGATGAGGCAACCAGGGCTGACGAGGGAAGTCAGGGATTGCATATAAGCAAAAGAGCAAGTATATAATGCGGTGAAGGGCAGAGGGAAACTGGAGAATTGGGGCCAACAGAAAGCAAGAAAAAATAAATAAAGAGGGAGAAGATTAAATGTGGGGGTAAGCTAACCAGAAATATAAAGGAAACTATAAGAGATTCTTTAGATATATAAAGTGCAAAAGAGAGGCAAAGGTAAATATGTACCACTGGGAAATGATGCTGGAGACAGTAGTGGGAAACAAAGAAATGGCTGAGGAATTTTGCATCAGCCTTCACAGTGGAAGACACGAGTTATTTCCCAAGAATTCAAGATAGTGAGAGGGTAGTCCTGAATACGGTGGCCATCACCACGAAGAACTTGCTAGAAAACGGAATGGCCTGAATGTGGATAACTCACCTGGACCAGATGGACTACACCCCAGCCTTGAATGGGAGATAGCTGAAGAGTTAGTGCAAGCGTCAGTGGTAATCTTTCAGGAATGACTAAAATCAGGAAAGGGCCAAATGGGGCTGTATAATTGCGAGCATGACACCCCATTTATTAAGGGAGTTAAGCACAAGATGGAAAAATGCAGACTGATTAGCTTGGTTGTGGGTAAAATCATGGATTCCATCGTGAAGAATGGGATTTCTGGATATTTGGTAAAATAGAACAGAGTCAGCGTGGTTTCATCAAAGGGAGGACATGCCAGACAAACCGTCTAGAATACCTAGAGGGAGTAATGAGCAGATTAGATCAAGGAGAACCAATAGATGTTATCCGTCTGCATCTCAAGAATTCTTTGACAAGGTGCTATGCATGAGGCTATTGAGAAAGGTATGGGCCCACGGTGTTAGAGGCAAGGAGCTAGCATGGATAGAAGTTTGGCATGTCTAACAGAAAGAAGAGAATGAGGATTAAAGTGTCCTTCTCAGGATGGCAGCCAGTGACAAGTGGTGTTCCACAAGACTCAGTGTTGGGACCACAACTTTTCATTTTGTGCATTCATTATCAATATGAAGGAACTGAGGGCATTCTGGCTTAGCTTTCAAACAGTGCAAGGATAGATAGAGGGACAGGTAGCATAGAAGAGGTAGTTCGGCTGCAGGAGGGTGCTCGAGCGCATCTCCTTAACTTCCCACAGCACCGCTGTTGCACTCCATCCTTCCAACTTCAAAAAGTTAGAACCTTGTTGATGCTTGCCTTCCATCCCACCAACTTCAGGCTACAACGCATCATGCTCTGCCTTTTGTGCCACCAACAGTCAGACCTCACCAACAGAGATATACTTCCCTCCCTACCCCTATCATCATACTGCTGAGACCATTCCCTCACAAACTCACTCGTTAGGTCCACGCAACCCCACCAAGCCACTTTCCACTCTCGACACTTTCCCTTTGCCACTACAACAGGTATGAAATCTGTGCCAACACCTCCCTTCTCACCTCCTCCCAAGGCCCTAAAGCATCCTTCCACATCAGGCAGAGAACATCCTGTGCATCCAAATATCTCATCTCGTTTGTCCATTGCTCCTGGTCTCCTCTACATTTGGAAGACATGACGTCAACTTTTAGAACGGTTCAGGGAGCACTTTCGGACGCACACACCCAACAACCCCACTGCCCTGTGGCTGACTTCTTCAACTCCCCCTCTCACTCCGCCAAGGTCGTGCAAATTTTTGGCCTCCTCCACTGCGAAATTCTAGCCACCTGATGTCTGAAGGAAGAACGCATCATCTTCTGCCTTGGGACCCTCCCAACACATGGTATCAAGGACAGTTTCACCAGTTTCCTCATCTCCACTCCCTCCACCTTATCACAGATCAAGCCCTCCAACTCAGCACTGCCCTCTTGAACTGTTCTACCTGTCCATCTTCCTTCCCATCTATCCACTCCACCTTCCACTCTGACCTATCACTATCACCACCCACCTTCATCTAGCAATCGCCTTCCAAGTTACCTTTCTCTCAGCCCCAGACCCTCCCATTTATCTCTCTGCCCTTCCCCGCCCAGCCCACATTCCTGATGAAGGCTTTATGCCTGAAACGTCAAATCTCCTGCTCCTCGGATGCTGCCTGACAGGTTGTGCTTTTCTATGCACACACTTTTTGACTCTGATCTCCCCCATCTGCGGTCCTCACTTTCACCTGCTGAAGGATTTTCACAGGTTTGGAGAGTGAGCAAAGAAGTGGCAGATAGAGTACAATGTGGAAAAGTGTGGGAATGCATTTTGCCAGAATGAATAGAGGCATGGACTATTTTTTTTCTAAACGCGAGCAAATTCAGAAGTCTGAAGTGCAAAAAGACTGTGGAGTTCTAGTCCAGGACTCCTGAAAGGGTAAACTTGCAGGTTGTCATTAGTTAGGAAGGCAAAGACAATGATGGCATTTATTTCAAAAGGGCTTAAATATAAGAGCAGGGATGTACGTCTAAGGCTCTTCAAGGTTTTAGTCACGTCACATTTGGACTATTGTGCGCAGTTTTGAGTCCCCTATCTCAGGAAGGATGTACTGGTCCTGGAGTGTTTTCAGACGAGATCCACGAGAATGGTGCCAAGAATGCAAAGCTGGCATGCATATGAAGAATATTTGAGGGCTCTGGGTCTGTATTTGACAGAGTTCAGAAGAATGTTAGGAGGTCTAATTGAAACTTACAGAATACTAAATGACCTGGGATAGAGTGGATGTTGGGAAAATATATGCAATGATAGGAGAGACGAGTACATGAGGGGACAGAGTAAAGTGAAGACCTTTTCGAACAGAGATAAAGAGAAACCTCTTCAGCCATAGAGTGGTGAATCCATGGAATTCACTGCCACAGAAGTCAGTCGAGTCCAGATTATTGAGTATATGTAAGAGTGAGACAGTTAGGTTGTTGACTGTAAAGGGGATCAAGGGTTACATATAGAAAGCGGGAGAATGGGGTTGAGAAGCTTAACAGCCATCATTGAATGGAGGAGCAGGCTCAATGAGCCTCATAACCAAATTTCTGCTCCAATATCTTCTGGTTATATGGTAAATATTGGCTCTCCTCATTCCTCATTGAAGTTGTATCCTGGAATTTGATCTTCAAATGATTTATAAAAAGTAACATTTCAGTACTGATGACTGGGAAATATCATGTTCCCTCACTCCAGTCTCAGCAGCCATGCCCCCAATATCATAATCACACTGCAACTGGAATCCAGTGAATGGTATGTAATCACAGTTGGTTGAGATCGATAACATTAACAGCATGACCCTCACCTGCCCTCATATTTTCTGTTAACATATCCATGCCATGTGTGTGTTATCACTCATGCTGTCGTCGGTGTATTTTCCTGTCAGATTACGTACAAGAAAAGTGCTCTCCATATTTTACTGACATTATAATCACTGATCAGTAGTTACAAACTGTATGTTTCCATTTATAAACGGAGAAACTTGTTTATGTTCTGACAAACCTTTGACAGTACTCACATATCTAATGCAGATTTAATGATTACACGCATTCAATCTACCATCTCCAATATTCCTTCCCTCTCTCACCCCCACATATTCCATGCCAAATATGTAAATTTTAAACGTTCTTTTTAATTTTAATAAAACCAATATTGAATTGAAAGGGGTTAACTGGAGATATTTGTTCAGTGACTGTAATTAATGTCAATCTCCTTGGATCCTAATTATCCCAGTGGAGAGTTTCCATCGTTGAATGATAAATGGGCTCTGTCAATGTGTTATCCCATAGTATGAGTAGGAGCATCGCTGACAGCACTAACAGGGATCAACTGCTCGAGAGAAAGGGGGGAAGTGATCAGAATCTGAGAACATTAGGCTGGAACGTTACAATAATGGTTCAGAATGTGAGGACCTTGGATTGGAATGTTCCAACAATGGATCAGAATCTATGATCAGTAAACTGGAATGGTACAACAGTGTATCAGTATCTGAGAACTTTAGAGTGGAATGGTTCAACAATGTATCAGAATCTGAGATCATTAGGTTGGAATGGTTCAACAATGTATCAGAATCTGAGATCATTAGCTGGAACATTGTAATAACAGACAGGAATTTATCCTTGGGTCTTTACTACCTTTCTCAGCCTTGGATATCATTAGCATCACGGATCGAAGACATCTTTTGGATTATTCAAGGTGGTTACTATCCCATCCTCGCTATAGTTGGTGTTCCTGGTAAGTCATTATATTTGTCGACTAAACCGGGTTGGACTGAATTTCTGCTGATGATATATACATTTTGGAAAGTACAAGACAATGTCTTCAGTTCCAAACAAAAACTCTTCACAAACTACTATTCATAAATTACTCACTGATATGCGACAAGGAACCAGAATGTTCTCAAACTCCATAATCCATTTTGTCCTTCACAGATTTACATCTCCAGCTCCTCCCCACTCACCAACCCTATCCAATTCCACCGTCATGATATCCCAGTCTTGTTCTCAGTTTCAGTGCAACTTCTGAATAAACCATGATTTGTGCCTTTTTAAAATTCGGATGCCACAGTTTCAAGTTCATTCTAGCCACATGTCGGTCACTAAATAATTGTTGTTGAGGATGTTTAACTTGTTCTCTGCACAAACGGGACAACAGTTTATGGTGTTCAAGCGATTGACTCATACTCTAAAGCCACAGAATAATACTCTGTTGATATCCCATGAGGGAAATTGGTGGAATTTAAAAGTAACTATTTTCATTTGCTCTAAAAGCCCTTCTGCTTGCCTCAAGTTCTTTAGGGAAGTCAATGTGCCCTTCTTCCCTAGTTAGATTTCAGTGTGACTTCTGTGATGAACATGTGGGTGTACTGCACCTTTAAAAGAATTAAAAGCCAGCAATAACTACCTGAAAGCACCAAGTCTTCCGAAAAATAGATTTAGTGTAACATTTGGTTGAACAACTCGATTAGCTCATTGTCTCAAGGCAAAAATAAATTCAGTCAAACACTTTGAATTACACCTCAAAATACCCACCTCCAATCAAATTTGAATTTAGTTTATTGAGAATCTTAAAAGCCAATGACACGATCCAATTGTTTGGGGGGTACAAGACCATGGGAAAATGAGCAGTTCACTGCTAAGTTACCAGCATGCAAAGATTGCCTGAAACATAGCTCTCCTCTCGGTACCTGTATTGATTAGTAACTGGTAAAGCTGGATCCCAAAGAAGAAACCAAGACAGGAATATAGAGAAGAACCGAAAGTTTCTTGGTTTTGAGATTAGAAGTTTTGTTTTGTAGGTCTTAATTATGAGTATAACCGGACGAGTATCGTGGGGGTGGAGGAGGTAAAAGATGGATTAGAGGAAGAAGTTGTAAATAGACGTTCGTCTCTTATTCCCTGTTATATTTTAAGAAATAAAGTTGTTAATTTTTAGTTTAATTGGTTTTGCATTCTAGAATTGTCACAGAATATGCAGTGGATAAAACTTTTCCCTGTTGCTGGTTTTAAATTAAGCAGGAGAATTTATCCTATGTTGTAACACTACAACCCCACAGGCATGTGTTTTACTCTTTGCTGTCCAGTGGAACAGCTGAACCAAACACTCAATTCAAGGTCGGCATAACATGCTGCCCTGACTAGGGCTGCATACAACCTGTGAGAGAAGAACAGAAGTAAATTTAGCTCCCTTCCTATATCTGTTTCCCGTATTCCTACAGCTCATTTCTATTCAGGTCGGTGATCATTCCCAATTTTAGGTGAATTCAAACTCATTGAAATTCTCCCCGAAAGTGATGCATGTCTCCATACGCAAATCTGGTGTTGGATTTATTGATGCTAACGTACAGATGTAAGTGGTAAATAAATTCCATGTCAGTCGTAGTGCAAAGAGAAGGAATGGCTTTTTGTGGCACAGGGAAGAAACTGCGATATCTAAGTGAGAGAAAATGTTTATTGCGATCATCCCCGAGAGTGTTGTTGAGGCAGTATTTGGGGTACTGTGGATAGATTTCCTCTCAAGTTTCACCAGACTAATCCCTGGGATAATGGCACCATGCGCAGAGAGTGAAGCTCA
This sequence comes from Chiloscyllium punctatum, assembly GCF_047496795.1. Classification (NCBI taxonomy): domain Eukaryota; kingdom Metazoa; phylum Chordata; class Chondrichthyes; order Orectolobiformes; family Hemiscylliidae; genus Chiloscyllium; species Chiloscyllium punctatum. Next base: position 1,060,628 of record NW_027309827.1, read on the forward strand.
GTGAGAGAATAAGAGGTGGTTGCATTGAACCTTAAGGGGGATGGACAGTCACTCATGATGTTCTAACACGGCACTGATACGGTGATAAATTCCATGGCTTTGTTTTTTTAACTCGGGTTTCATGGTTCTCAATAGGTAAAGAGTCTCTGAGGACGTCCCCCTCATCCCACCCCCACTCCACATGTTGATTGAGAGCGACAGAGGGTCAGTCATTGAATAAACTCTCCCCATATTAATATAGTGTTTTTAGTGTGTGATCCTGCTATGAACGTCATGTTATCCACAATCCCGACAATATCCACAATACCTTCATTCTAAAACAGATAACTATTCCCACCAGCTTCTGACGACTTGGAGAACATGGGTCTGCCTTCTCAGAGATGGAAGATGCCTCTCTGAGACTTGACACAAAACATCTGGCTTTCTTCCTCACTGCCAGCGTTAAACCACGTTAAAATGTCATGTGTCCCACATGTAATGGAGCCACGAGGAATATCATGGAGCCGTCTCTGAATGCATTCTCTGCTTCATTGATTTGTCAGGTGGGAGCATCAATGACACCCTCCTGTGTCTCGAGGTGCTGAATGGCCTCCTCCAAGTCCCATGCAACAGGTTAATGGGTCTGACTTGACCCTGCCTGTTCCTGTTTAACAGATCGATGTGGTAACCAGACTCCTCTTCTTCCTGTGGAACATACAGGAGGATTGAATGGACTATCCCTCTCTTTGTTCAGTAGTTTCTATGGGCTGAATGGCTTCCACAAATCCGTTTCTAACATGCTTGAGATGCTGAATGAGCTTTTCATTTAACTGTGGAAATGTAAATTGTCTGGCCTTGCTGTTACATGAATGTTACCGACACTTTAACGGCACAAGCCTGAATGTTGTCCGGGTCTTACTGCACATAGACTGGTTCAGGCGCTGAGGTGTGACACATTGTTCTGAACATTGGGTGATCTTCAGTGACCATCACCATTTCAGATCTTATGATGAGGAAAGACAGTGATAAAGCAGCTGAAGATGTTTGTTTTGAGGCAGCTACCCCGAGGATCTCCTGCTGAGATGTCCCCGGACTGAGAGGATCGTCGGTCGCCGACCACAAACATCTTCCTTTGTGCTCTGAAAGACCCCAAACCAGTGGTGTGGGTACAAATGATTCCCATTAAGCTCAAATAAGTAGGTGGTCCTGATGCCATCCTCATTCAAATACGGCCTTGTTATCAAGGCCATTCACTCTTTCCTGAGCCCCTGTGTTCACCTCTTGTTCATATCAATGGATGATAGTGTATGTGTAGGGAGTATTTTCCTATCACAGACGGTAATCAATGCCAGGAATTATTTGGGTTAGAGATTGAGGTGAGTTACATCACGGATATTATTGAAAGAGGTGGTACATGACTTTTTGACCTGTCAGAGAGCTAAGGGGTGTGAAGAATTGGATATTAAAGACGAGTTAATGCCAACAGTAGATCAGCCATGATGGAAAACAATGGCTTGATCGCCCGAGTTACCTAATCTTGCACCTTATGTTCTCATGTTCTGTAATTACAAAGTTAATGATTGTAATTTTCCTGAACATTCTGTTATTGAATGTTGCAGTCAGAGAGAGTAAAGTATTTTGTGAGTCATTTCTGGGTGAAGTATGGGGCTGTATTCACAGTGAATCTGGGTTTCCAACATGACCAACAAATGAAGCACAAGTTACAGAGAGGAGACACTCTGTAAAGAGACCAGAGGTATCTTTCGAAACCAACATGGTTTTCCAAATATCGTTTTCTAACCCACGACAAACCGTGTGTGACAGTCTTGAGGGATTTAATGATATCCTGTGTTACTGTGGAAACGGCATTTGGAGCAGGTGGCCTCCATCTGGTACTTTAAGGAGCTGTGAGGAGCTGAATGGAACATAGGAACATAGGACTGAGCAGCAGGAGTGGGATATTAGACAATTTGTCACTGCTCCACCACTCAAAAAGTGATGTCAGTGTGGTCTCAGCACCACCTTTCTCCCTGTACACCATTTTCCTAAATTCACGTGTTTGTCAAATGTTTGAATGCAACACAACTTTGAATAAATGTAATCATCCAGGCACCACAAACTTCTGGGGAAGGGAATTTCCATTTGAACAATCCTTTGAGAATTTCTCATTTGTGCTCCAACCACTGTAGGAGGCTCATTGTTTCCTTATCCAGTCCCACTCCCCCACTGGTTACAACAAATTTTAAATGCAACCAGTTTAGTTAGGTGGCCAATGACATAGACATCAGGGTAGCTCATTTTCTAGAAAAAAAAGTGAGACACAGTACTTTGAACTCATAGCAAATGGTAAATTGGCAGACTGTCCAAACATTATTCTGCCTTTGAAGTCTATTTTGCTCACACAAGATGCTGGTAATGGGATTTCTTTCTGCAACAGTTGGATTTGGCTGAATTCCGTTTGTTTCAGGCAGTGGGGAGATTCCCATGAATCCTCACCAGGAATCCTTCACGAATGGTAAAGATAACTCAGGGATTTTATGGTCTCACGCTTTGCTATTGGGCGGAACAAAGTAAGAGAGAGGGATCAATCGGCTGCTGTTTCTCAGGCAGGGAGCATTTTTCTCCATCTCTGTGTTGGAACATACAATAACATCAACGGAACACCAAACTGGACCATGTGCGATCTCCTGAAACATTCTCTTGAAAACCTGATTATGGACTATACGCAGGTGCATCATTGTTTTTGTTGTACACAGCGCCTTCCGATCGCAAACAAATGTTCCCACTTTATGAATTATTGACATGCTTTCATGTATCTGTGCAATTTGTAAATATTGGTAGGTGTCTTCATAGTACATATGTTCATATCAATACACCTTTTTCATAAAATGTATTCCCTAGCTTTAGTCTCCCTATCAAGAGAAAATATGCGTCAAGCTGATGCACTTTTCAGAAAGTCATGGATGGTTCAATAATATTTCCCAGGTAAGTTCAAAACTGATAACTCCCCCATAATAACAGGCCCTCATTCCAGGACTGAGTAAAGGGAAACCTCTTTGAAAATCTTCGAAAAGAATTATATCCTGTTTTTAGTTTCTGGGATCAAAAACGCACGCAGTGTATCAGATATGGTTTCAGCAATGCCCTGTACAGATGCAGTAAAGCATTCCTGATATTAAACCTGATACCCTTTGTTAATAACTGTATCATTGCACTTACACCCAAATCACTTGCAACATCTGCAGATTGACTTCATGTGATTCATGTTCCAGGAACATAGACACCGCCTGAATCACAGAATTCTGCAATTTCTCTCCATTTAAATTGTTTCCCATTGTTTTATTCTTCATGCCAAAATAGACAACTCACCTAATGTTCTTGGCGCTGCAGGTTTGCTCACTAACCAGTTACAGCTTTGTAACCTGAAAATGAACACTTATTTCTATTCTCTATTTCCTGTTAACAACAGCTTCCCTGTTCCTGTGTAGCAGTTCAGGCAGGTTGAATGGCCTCCTCCTGGGCTGTGTAATGTACTCAACGAGCTGAATTACTTCATTCCATATTCCTGTGTGGATCCTTAGAGGGGCAGAATGGTCTCCTTCTGTTTCACTGTAACGATTCTGTTTGACAGAATGGTGTGATCCCCTACCCTGTAACAGCATTGAGGATTGGATTGAGAGAACAGCACATGGAGCAGGGGCAGCAGTATATCACTGTAACAACCTCAAGGGGTGGATTGAGAAAGCAAAACATGGGGTGGGGAGTAGTATATCTCTGTATCAGCCTCGAGAGGTGGATTGAGGGAGCAACACATGGACTGGGGCAGCAGAATATCACTGCAATAGCTATTCTGTCCTATTCCAGGCTGCTTCTCCTGCATTGGGAGAAAGTGAGGGGGGAGGGGGAAGGGAGAGTGGCAATGGGTGACCCTGCTCTTCGTGCCCGTGTCCATGGGGGGAATTGTGAGGTGTCTGGAAGGAGTCAGTCAACAGTTTGAACCAATATAGTATTATTAGTGTGGGGCTACTGAGTAGGCGACAGAGAAAGAGAGGAAGAAAGTTGCTGAATTCAGTAGTGAGAGTGGTCGTGCCAGAGCCTTATTTGGAGATAGGGTGTGAACCTTGTTCGGGGGTAGGTTCTATAACAGACATGCAGTGAGTGTGAGGGAGCAAATAGAATGCAGTAACATTTATCCAGACAGAGCGGGGAGCATATTGTTGCTTGTCCTGAATTGATGGACGTTTCTTCAGATCATCTCAGAGTCGAGGTGAGCCTCTCCGAATATCTTGTTCAAGTCTATCACTAATAACACCACAGACACTGTTCCTCAGATTCCACAGAATCAGTTCAAGTGGAGTTTACAAATAGCAAGGAGAAGCAAATATTGGTGCGTTATATATCTAAACCAAAACAGTTGTGAAAAATCAGATTATCATATGCTCTGGAAATTAGATATGCAAGTATTGTGTATACTGCAGTCTTATTGGATGGGCTCAAGTTGCATCGAAACTGCATTAACTAAGTGACTGCTCATGTTGTGAAAAATAAGTGTATATGAGGTGGGTTGAAGAGTATGTTGTGAAGCAAACTAGAGAGCAGGTTATTTTGGATTTGGTGTCATGTGGTCAGGCGAGCTAATTTATAACCTTGCTCTGAAGCAGCTTTTAAGGAATAGTGGCATTAATAAGGTGCACTTTACACGGTGCCTGGATACAACATACATTCTGGTTAAACATCATGGAAGACTGGAGGTTAGAGGGTCAAGTTAGCTTCAGTGAATTGGGAAAATACAACATAACATTCAGTGGGAGACAAGCAATGATTGTTACAGTCATAGAGTCCTACCGCACGGAGACAGGCCCTTCGGCTCAAACTAGTCTATTCTGACCAAAAAGTCCATCCACGCTAACCCCATTTCCCTGTCATTGCTCCATATCCTTCTAATCCTTCCCTATCCGTGTTTTGTCCAAATGCCTTTTAAATGTTGTTAATGTACCCGCCTCTAACACTTCCGCTGGCAGCTCATTCCATATGTGTCCCAGCCTGTGTGTAAAACAGTTGTTCCTCAGGCTCTCTTATAGTCTTTCCCCTCTTTCCCCTCTGTCCTTAAACTGATGCCCTCTAGTCTGTGATTGCCAAACCCTGAGAAAAAAGACTGAGTACATTCATTCGGTCCATGCCTGTCATAATCTCATACACTTCTGTCAGATCCCCTCAACGTCATTCAGGCACAAGTAAAATATCCCAGCTTGTCCAAACTCTCCCTATAACTCAGACCATTGAGACGGTAACATCCTTGTAAATTTCTTCAGCAGTCTTTCCAATTTAATAACACACTTACTATAGCAAATTGAAAAAGAAAACTGAACATTGCGCTACCAGTATAGCCTCACCGGCATCCTATTAACTGCAACGTAATTCTCTGATTTCGATACTCAGTGATATACACTGATGAAGACCAGTGTGTCAAAAGCTTTCGTCATTGTCCTGTCTACCTGTGAATCAACTTTCAGAGAACCATGTACCTGAATTCCATGATTCCTCTGTTCGACGACACTCCTTAGGACCCAACCATTCACCATGAAACTCCAACCGTGATTTGACTTTCTAAAATGGAAGAACTTACACTGATCTATATTAAAATCCATTTGCCATTTCTCAGCCACTTCTCCAGATGATCAAGTACTGCTGTAATTTCTGAAATTTCTGATAACCTCCCTCACTCTCCATGATGCCGCCTTTTTTTAGTGCCGTCTTCAAACTTACAAATCATGCCTGTACATTCTCATGTAAATCATAGATATATGCAATATGTAGTGGTCCCAGCACCAACCTCTGAGGCATTCCACTAGTCACAGACCTCCAGTCTGACCAGCATTTTTCCAGTATTACCCTCTGCTACCTACCATCAAGGTAATTTTGTACCTAATTTGTCAGGTCCCCTTCAATTCCATGCGATCTAACCTTCCAGAGCAGGGTACCATGTGGAACCTTATTGAAGGCCTTACTGGAATCCACCTAGATTACGTATACCAGGAGAACCTCCTCAACATTGCTGGTCACTTCATCAAAGAACTCCAACAAAATTGTGAACCATGATCTCCCTTGCACAAACTCCCGTGCTGAATTTGATGAAGGGCTTTTGCCTGTAACATCAATTTTCCTGCTCCTCGGATGCTGCCTGACCTGCTCTGCTTTTCCAGCACCATTCTAATCTTACTCCGAACAACACCCTGTCTTTCCAAATGCATATATATCCAATCTATCTGAATCTTCTCAAGTAACCTACCCACTAGATTTTTGGTTCACTGGTCTTTAGTTCCCAGGTTTATCTTTGTAGCCTTTCTTGAATACGGCTCAGCATTCGCTACCCTCCAGTCGTCCAGGCCCTTACTCTTTGGTCAGCGATGATAGAAAAGAGCCAAGCAGTGCTCCCGCAATTTCCTCTCTATCCTCCTATCCTCCTGTGGTGTTCCTGAATATATCTGCTCAGGACCGGGACTTTTTAGAAATACTGCAAATTCTGAAAAATACGTCTATTTATTTCAGGTACAAACACCAAAGAGTGAGAAAGTGACTCAATGAAGGTTAACATAAAAAATTAGAAAATACGTTAATCATAGGAAGTGACTTCAGAAGAATTCCAGATATTGTGGAAACCTGAGAATTCTCAGAAATTAACGATCCAAAAAAGGAAGGCCATAAAACTGATAAGGAAATCAAAAAGCGAACATACATGCTAGCAAACAGGTCCACAAAGTCTGCATCAATCTGCGATTTATATTTTTAAGGAAACAAAATAAAAACAAGGTCAAATGTGGAAATTTGTAATCAGGAGATGAGAGGTCATTGTGGAGAACAGGGAAATGGCCAAGAAATAACCAGTTACATTGCATCTGTCTTCATGGAGGAATATCCAGAAAATCCCCCAGTAATACCAAGTGATCATATCGGACTCATGGAGCTAAAGACATAAAGTCAATTCAAATCAGTAACAAGGTAATGCAGCTGGAGGAGCATTGCTAAGTCAGATGTACTTCCTATCAAAATGTCAGAAATAAATCACCAATAGAAGTATTAATTGCACTGTCGATGACTGTGTTTTGTTTTCCTGTACATTCTGCAGAGGGCAGAAACTATTGTAGATAAATGAAAGTTAGTAAACGTGATCCAAGCACTATAGATGAATAGAAGGGATCCAAACAGCTACAATGGGAAACAGACATAGTGTGGAGAACTGCAGACCAATTAATTTGACAGCTGTAGGGAAATTTTTGAAATCTATTACACAGGATGAGATTTTTGAGATTTAGAAATTAACAGCAACAAAGGAGAGAATCAGGATGCATTTCTGATAGAGATATCATACTTGATAAACTTCGGAATTGTTTGAAATTGTTTCTTACAGCATAGATAATGGGGAACCACGAGAAGAGGCATATGTTGGATTTTCGGAAGGATTTCTATAAGAACTCAAATAATGAGTTCTTAAATGCAATGAATGTGAAGGGGATTTGGAGGAATATATGAAAGTGGAAAGTTAAAGTTTGGTTCGCCTTCATTTAAGAGAGTCAGAAGATTGATGTAAAGACACGTTGAAGCAGTTTCACAGCGTGTTGATGGGACTGTACCTGAAGTATAGTTCACAGTTTTGGTGACCGAATCTCAGAAAGAATATACTGACAACAGAGGATGTGCAATGGGCATTTTCCAGATTAATCGCTCAGATAGCGAGATCGCCTGATGAGGAATCTCGGCCTTTTTTCTCCAGCGCTTCAAAGAATGAGAGCTGGGTCACCGTGAAATTTAGAACATTCACAAAACATATGACAAGTTGGAAATTAACAGAATACTTCCCTGGCTCTCTAATCCACATTCAAGGCAAATAATGTAATGATCTGGGACAGACCAGTTAAGCCTGCAATAAGGAGGAAATTCTTCACTTGGAGGGGACTAACAAACACAGGGGCATGGAAACCTGCTGCTGGCAGGGCAAGATTAGGGAGTATCCCCAGATAATCCGCAAGTGTGTCAAACGGAACAGAATATCCAGGGAACAGTTAGGTACTCATTCGTGACTTGCCAAGTTGCATCCAAATCAACTTCAGTGGGAGTAGACAGGAGTTAGAGGTAGAAGGCTGTTTGTGTGACTGACGGCCAGTGTCCAATGGTGTACCCTGGGGATCAGTGTTGTGTCCCTTATTATTGGTGAATCGGATGTGTTGGTGTTGGATTGGAGTGGACAATGCTAAACATCTCATAACACCATCTTACAGTCTAACAGGTTTATTCAGATGCACGAGCATTCGAGGCGCTGCTTCTTCATCAAAATGCACAAACATCTGATGAAGAAACAACGCTTTGAATGCTCGATCCTCTGAATAAACATGTTAGACTATAAGCCAATGTTGTGTGATTTTTAACTGTATTACTTGTGATAATCATAAATGATACAGCTGTGAATATTGACGAGGAGTGGGGCGGGGTGATAAGTAAGTTTGTGTTTGATACAATGATTGTCCGGGTGGTTGGCAGTGTGGAGGCAAGTCTTATGTTTCAGGAAGATACAGATGGAATGGTCAGATGGGTGGATCAATGGCAGATGGAATGTAATCCTGATAAATATGAGGTGATGCACTTTGGAAGAAGGAACCAGACCGGGGAGGACTCAATGAATGGCAGCACACTAGGGAGCTCAGAGTGTGCTTCTCCACACATCGCTGAATGTGACCGGACAAGTTAATACACAATTTGAGAAAGCATAGTGGACCGTTAACACAGCCTTTATTCATCGAAGCATAGATTATCAGAGCTATGCGGAAATTTGGTTTGGCCAAGATGGAATACTGTGTGTAGTTCTGGTAACCACATTACAGGAAGGATGTGATTGCACTCAAGGGGGTGCAGAGGGGATTCAACAGGATGTTCCCTGGAATAGACCGTATCAGCCATGGAGAGAGGCTGGATAAGCTCGGGTTGTTTAGTTTGGAGGAAAGAAGGCTGAGGGGGCCGTGTTTCAGAAGGATAAGATTACGAGGGACATGGACAGGGTGGATAGACAGCAGCTGTACCTTTTAGTCAAAGGCCCACAATTTTAAAGTGAAGTGTTTGAGGTTTCGTGCGGATTTGAGGACTGTTCTTCACACAGAGTTGTTGGGGTCTGGAATGCGCTTCTTGAGATGGGAGTTGTTATGATAACCTCACAACCCATTGGAAAATACACGGTTGTGCACTTGAAATGCCATAAGATTCACGGCTACACGCCTTGAGTCGGAAAGTAGGGCTAATGTAGACCGTGCTGTATTTCTGATGGTACAGAGTCTGTGCTTCTGTGATTGTATGGTTGTGGAAGGTCAATCATTGAGTAGTTTAAGATAGGAATTGATGGGTTTTTGAAGAATATCTTACCAAACTTATATGAGTGAACTTCTAATATCTTCTGAAAATATATCATTGGCAAAATTAAAAGAAAAAGGTGCAGCTTTCTTACAGTCTGTTACCGGATAATTGAGGACAGGGAAATAGCAGAACAATGGAACAAATACTTCAGTTAAGGCTTCACAGAAGAAAGCAAAACAAAACAAAACTTCCAAGCAATACTATGGAACTTTAGTCTGATGAGAAAAAGGGAATACAATGAAATTAGCAACTAACAGTTTTAGAGAAAGTATTGGATTGAAAGTAATGGACATAGACAAAGTGAACAGACATTTATGAAATGGGAATCATATTTGAGATAGTGGCTTTTAGCAAAATTATGGAGAAGGTATCAATGCAATACGACTGAAATCTCTGAAAGGTTTTTGATAAAGCCCCAAGCCTTTCGTGCAAATTCGAATCCAGTGGGACTGGGGCTAATATGTGGTCATGGTTTTAGAATGGGAGAGCTGGCAGGAAACACTGATAAGGAATAAAACCATGATTTTTGAATGGAATGCTTGGATGATATAACAAGGATCGGGATTTGGAATCCAGCTATTTCCAGTACACATTTGGTTGAGGGGCTCAAATGCAATATTCCCAAGTTCACTGACAGCACTAAACGATGTCAGCTTGTGAGTGGGTGAGCAGGATGTAAAAAAGCTCCAAGGTGATTGAGACAAGTGGAGTGACTGGCAAATACCTGGCAGATGGAGATCATTGGGAGAGATATGATGTTGTGTACATTGATGGGAACAATAGAATGGCAGCCTATCATTTGAAAAGAGATTGGTTGAACAAATGTTGCTCTATAAAGGAAGTTAAGCTGCATTGTTATTGATTTCTGTGCAGCCTTCTGAGACCATGTAGGGCAGTGAGTTCTGAACACGGAAGTCAATACTGGGAATGGCTTTGGCACGGTGACCAGTGTATATAGACCCAGCAAGTGGGGAGCTGTAACATTGAAAATAATCTTGATCTCCCTGTAGACCAGTCAATGAAAGCAATGTTGCAGGAGCAGTAAGCAGTTAGGAAAATAAATAGTGTATTGACATTCATTTCATGGAGATTTGGATGCAGGAGTAAGGGTCATTTACTGCAGCTGTACAGGGCTTTGGTGAGACCTCACCTCGAACATTGTGCAGTATTGTGTGCAGTTTTGGTCTTCGTACCTCATAAAGGACAAACCTGACATTGAGCAAGAGCAGTGAAGGATGACAGACTGTTCTCTAGGATGACAGGCTTGTTGTGGGAGCAGAGTTTGGGGTGACTGGGCCTGTATTCCATGGGCTTTAGGAAAATGAGTGGAGATCTCATTGAGATATATAAAACTCTGACAGGGCGAGACAGATTGGAAGCAGGGATGATAGTTCCCCTGGCTGGCATGCCTAAAGCAAGGGGCCACAGCCATATTGTATTTAATAAATGTGTGTTATCGGAGAACTGCCTGTATATTGAATGGTGCTACAAAATTGATGGAGCGAAGGGTTTACAGCTGTTCTTATTTTATATTTCACAATGTTTAAACATATTCAGTGAAATGAACACTGTTTGGGGAAAACTCCATTGAGGAGACTTTTGGCCATGAATGAGCATGGGGAAAGCTCAATATGTTGAATGACCTCCTCCTTTCCCAATGTTTCTGTGCACACTGTGGGAAAGCTCTGTAAATGTTGTCACAGGCTCTCAGATGTTAGGAAGGGGGTCTCTGCAGGGTTAACAGGACTGTGTTTCCCATTCCCTTTTCCGATACTGAGGCTGGGGCCGGGTGTTCTGTCCGGTTATATCCTTTACGATCTAGGAGCAGTTTGATACAATAGTGTGTCTTGCTTGGCCGATTTAGAGACTATTGAAAAAGTGATCACATGTCTGTGTGGCTGGAGTCATTTTTAGGCCAGACCAAGAAAGCACGGAAGATTCACTTCCTGAAAGCATATTGGTAATACGATCAATGTTTACAATCAACATTGGACACAAGATCACTATTACTGACACCAAATGTTAGGTCTCGATATTTTATTAATTTCTTTTAACTTCCACCAGCTGCCAGACCGTTAGCCTGGTCTGGATTAGTAATCCAGTGACATTTCCACAACAGCACCATCTGCACATGGGGACCTATCGGAAACCACACTGGCCTGGTTAGTTTTGTGCTGCTTGAAAGCTCTGTCAAAAATAATTCCAACTAATTTGACTGTCGTGATGGGACTGAAGGGGTGGTAAATGGTCAGATTGTAGTTATTCCCCTCTTAGGGGATTGGACATAGTTGAGTAATTTTCCACATTACCAGGGAGATGTCAGAGTTGGAGCTGGAATGATACAGCTTCCCCAGGGACACGGCTTGTTGTGCAGCACAGGTCTTCAGTCCTATTACAGGAATGGGGTCAGAGACCATTGCCTTTGTCATATCTACTGTGTTCAGCTGTTGCTTCATGTCACGTGCTGCGAATCGAATTGATTGAAAACTGGCATCTGTGATTCTGTGGGCATCATGAGGAGGGTGAGGTGTTTCATCCACTCAACAACGTTTCATCCGCAATGCCATCTTCTGTGTTCGAAGTGAATATGATTCCCTGTTTTTCTCCCTAACCATGATTAAGATGTCCGTAGTGTCAATGATGTCAGTCTTATGCAGTTTCAGAATCAAGGAACTTGTCACCATGCATTATCGTTCAGTCCCCAGTGTACAGCGCTCCAGGTTGGATGGGATGTTTGAGCATCTTTGACATACTTCTTTGGAAATTGTTCAAAAACAGAAATTGCTGAAAAAACTGCAGACGATGTTGCAGCATCTTCTGAAGTGAATGCAGAGTGAAACTTTCAGGTCCAGTGACCCTCTACAAAGCTCTCAGTTTCTCCAGCATTTTTTGTACTTTTATTTGCAGTATCCATAGTTATTTGTTTAATTGAAAATTTGTTCTGTAACTATTCATTTCTGGAGAAACTCAGCATGTCTGTCTGCATCTGCAGAGACAGAAACAGAGTTAGCGTTTCAAGCCCAGTGTGACACTTCTTCAGAACTGAAAAGGATTGGAAACTGGAATTTTTAATCTCTTGCCAGAGGTGGGGGATGGGTGACAGGGAAAAGAGGGTGTGGCAAAGATAAGCAGGCTTTTAACAGTGGTGAACAAGAAGATGATAACGAACGGGTTTAAATTAAGACGTGGCTGGGGAAAGGGATTCTCTCTACTGAGTGCAAGATAAATAAGACACAATCACACAGGGAGGCCAGGAGGGAGAATGTTGACTATGTGACATTATATAGATCTGGCCATAATTACATTTTCACTGTCGAGATCATCACCCCTTTTAATTTGACACGATATTAAACGTGGCAGTAAAACAATACTCAGCCCAAACTTCATATTGTTATTTGTTTTTCTCCTTATTTCAAAATTCTAAGACAGCAAGAAACGTTTACTAGTATCAATAAGAAGGCAAACACATGAAAACTCCAGTGATTACCTTTAAATGTTTGTTCTTGAAGTTAGTACTGTAGTGTAGAAGGTTGAGGGGTGACATTGTAGAAGTTTATAAAATCATGAGAGGTATGGATAGGGTGAATAGCCACGGTCTTTTCGATGGGATGGGGCAGTTCAAACATACAAGGCATAGTTTTAAGGTGAAAGACGGAAGATTTAAAAGGAACTAAGGAGCAACAGTTTTACACAGTGGGTGGTGTGTGTATGGAATGAGCTGCCAGAGGAAGTGTGGTAGATGCATGTACAGCGGCAACATTTAAAACTCATTTGGACAAACATATGAATGGGAAACAGTTAGAGGCATATGGGCCAAATGAAAGCAGATGAGATGAGCTTAAAATGGCCAGCATGGACATTTAGGAAAGCTTCACACAGGGTCAGTGTAGTTTTGTGAAAGGGAAATTATACTTTGCCCTTTAAAATCATGCAAAGAACTTCTGGAGATGCCAGAGAATGTAACAAGCGGACTTGATTAAGTGGATCTGGTAGAAACCATGCTTTCCAGAGCTTTTCCACAAAGTAGTACAGAATTAAATTTCTTAAACAAGACTGAAGTTCGTAGGATGACGGCTAATGTTATAACATGGGATAACACATACAAATCGGAGAGTCAGGATTAATGGATCTTCATGATCAAGGTCTATCTGCTGGAATACCACAAATATCAGTCAAATGGCATCAGTTATTTACAATGTAAAAACATTGACGACAGATGCTGGAAACCAGATTCTGGATTAGTGGTGCTGGAAGAGCACAGCAGTTGAGGCAGCATCCAAGGATCAGCAGCTGTTTCTCTTCCTCTATGGGTCAAAAACAAAGGCTCACACTTTTTTTTAGGTTTGACAAAGGATCAGTTAGACTCGAAACGTCAGCTCTTTTCTCTCCTTACAGATGCTTCCAGACCTGCTCAGATTTTCCAGCATTTTCCCTTTTGGTTTCAGATTCCAGAATCCACAGTAATTTGCTTTTTTTCCACCACTAAATAAAGTCATGGCTCATCTCATTGTGGTCCCAGCTACACTTTTATCTCCATGTACTATTATCCCTGATCCACCGTCTATGGACAACCAGACGAAACCAGCCTCAATATAAAAAAAAGTTTCATGTATCACAAAGAGAATTCCTACTTGAATGAATTTTCCTAATTTCTATTCTGACTGAGTTTGGATGGTGTTTCTGTTTCCTTTTCTAGTCCATCTCCTCCACTGCTCACAACAAATTTTAAATGTAACCAGGTTCGTGATATGGCCAATGATAAAGGTCTCAGACTGGATCAGGTTCAGTGATAGGAACAAGGCAGGCAGATTTCTTTAGTCAGCCACAAGTAACTAATAGGATTAACGGATGTGCATGGTGGATCTGTGGTTAGCACTGCTGCCTCCCGTCACCAAGAAGCTGGGTTAACTACCAACCTTGAGCTATGCTCTGCGTGGAGCTTGAGTATTGTCTATGCAGGAATCTGTGTGGGTTTCCTCACGATACTCCAATTTCCTCCCACAGTCCAAAGATATGCAGCTTAGAGTGGATTGGTCAAGCTAAATTGCCTATAGTGCCCAGGGATGTGTAGGTTAGATAGGTTAGTGATGGAAAATGCAAGGTTACATGGACAGGGAAGGGGGTGGGGGGGAAGCTCCGGGGGATTGCTGTTCAGAGGGTCAGTGTGGACTTGATGGATGGGATATCCTGCTTCCACGCTGTAGAGATTCTACAAAAATGACAAGAAATTTGGGCAATACCCAGTGGGTATATATCTGATCCACTCTCCTCTAGGTCTTGTATGTTTCAATAAGATCACCTCTCATTCCACGTGTAACCTGTTAAAGCGTTCATAATAAAGCCCTCATCCCTGGAATCCATGAAGTGAAACATCTCCGAACTGCTTCCAATGTAATTATATCCTTTCTCAGATAAGGAGACAAAGAAAAACTAATCTCAAACTCAGGTCTTGAGGTTTATGTTTTGTTCTTTCAGCATTGTAGGTCTTTCGAACTCTCTTCCCCGCAGACCAATGGAGGCAGAGATATTGAATGTTTTTGAGGCACAGACAGAAGTTTCATAAATAACAACGGAGTCGAGGATTATCGGGGATTGGCAGGAAAGTGCAGTGTGGGGGGAAATGTAGACAAATGACACGGCTCCAGAAAATTCATTAATAAAATGCAAAACGAAATTAAAATGTTGATGAAATTTTAAGGGGGAATCCAAGATGGCCACGATCTGGAAGGTCTGCTTTGCTGGGCTTTGCATCACAGAACAGGCAAAGTGGTACTCTAACCCACTCCATCCAGCCATTTTCTTAAAATTCAACACTAAAAGAACTATAGAATCTTTATTAATCCCGGTTTATCAAGTGGAAATGACAAAACACGGGAAAGGATCGAGTAAGTCCCAAC
Source organism: Chiloscyllium punctatum (assembly GCF_047496795.1). Classification (NCBI taxonomy): domain Eukaryota; kingdom Metazoa; phylum Chordata; class Chondrichthyes; order Orectolobiformes; family Hemiscylliidae; genus Chiloscyllium; species Chiloscyllium punctatum. The sequence continues at coordinate 1,075,903 of NW_027309827.1, forward strand.
ACACGGTGCACCCGTCAGAAGCATCGAGCATGCCTGAGGCTGTAGCTCTAACCCACTCTGCTCGTTCCATAGACCCAGTTACTCACCAGGCCTTGGTCACTGAGTTCACCAAGTTATGTGAAATGATTCAAGGCATGATTAAAGAAATGTTCAGCAGTAGGCTAGAGCCATTCTCAGCCGTGCTCCAAAAACATGACTTGAAAGCCTTGGAAACAGAATGGATGGGTTTGAGCACCGAACTGCAGTGGCAGAGACTACAACTGATTTCTCCAAGGAGCGGATGCTCGCCCTTGAAAAACAGGTCTGCACCTGAACGAAACAAGATCACGACCTTGTGAACAGGGGCAGGATGAAAAATGTTCACATCGTCGGTCTGCTGGACCAGACGGCAGGTGGTCAGCCAGTGAGGATTTTCGAGAACTGCCTGCAGTGATTCCTTCACTTCGAAGCTGAAGAGGGACGGGTGAAGAGTGAGACAGTTCATCGGGTTATGACGCGGAGGTCAGCCTCAGACCAGCGCCCTCGCCCTGTCCTTGAGCGATTACATAGTTATGGGGACAAACAAAGACTGATGGAAACTTCCAGAACACAGGGGAATGATCCAATGGCTTTAATTTACGAGAGCTCTAGGATTATGATCTTTCAGGACGTTTCAGCAGCGTTGATTCAAGAAAGAAAATCTTTTGATGATATCAAGAGAAGAGTAAGGGAACTCGGGATTCAGTATTCCTTATGGTTCCCAGCGGTGCTCCGTATTGCTTTGAATGGATCCGTGAACCTGTCTGACTCTCCAGAGTAAGCGAAAACTTTTTGGATATTTTAAAGTAAGCTGGATGTTTAGACAATCATGTTTCTCTCTTAAAGAAATTTTCTTGTATTTTTCTGGTAGTAACCAGTGTTTAATTATAGTCGGGGATGGGTAGAGTAGTCACTTTTAACTTCTTCATGAGTATTACTACTCACTTTCTCTTTATTTGCTCAGTGCCCACCGGCAGTTCAAGCTGGAATTTTGTTGTTAATTGCCCTGGATGCCATATTGGTAATGGGCAGAAGATAAAGTTTTGTGATATGTCAACGTCCCCGGTGGGCAGGGGTGGTGTGGCAGTAAATTACCCTATCAAGTGTCATTGGCACTTTGGTCTTTGTTTCGTTCTTTGTTTTTTTATTATGTGTTTAGCTTTGGAAAGTTTTGAGAGCTGGTTATGTGTAGTAGTTTTACTTTGTACAGTTTTTAGGCTCTATGAGTCTTTTTTCATTAATGATCAGTGATGTGTAATTCGATGTGAAAGTCGAGAGTTGAAATGTTGCTACAGTGTGTTATAGATAATGATGTGCTTACCTGAAACATTAAGGGGAGCCATCTGTCAGTCAAGAGGAAAAATATACTTTCTCGTCTTAAAAAGGAGAGGGTGAATGTTGTCCTATTGCAGGAGATGCATCTTGATGACAAGAAACATTTGACGTTACAGCAGGGCGGGTTTTATCGGGTTTATTTCTCATATTTTAATACTAGGAGCATGGGAGAAGCCATACTGGACAGGAAGAATCTTCCATTTAAATTATTAGATTGTTTTAGACACTCACAGGAGGATCATAATCCATAAAGCCTTGAACTATGGGAAATAATACAGTATTTTGAATGTTTATTGCCAACCAGCTCACCCTCTTAAAATCCTGGTAATTGCATTTGCCAAATTAATTTATCTTGCAACGTGGCACATTATTGTAGAAGGAGATTTCAACTGTGTTATGGACCTCATGATGGGCAGAATGTTCAAACGGCCCCCCAAATCCCCGTTATAATATAAGCAATTAGTGGATGTGTGTGCAGAACTAGATGTCTGGAGGCAGATCTACCTCACAAGCAGGGATTTTATTTTCTTCTTTAACCCACAGAAATACTATCTCTTCCCCATCACTGCAACAATCTTAAATTCGGTGGCGTCCTGCACAATTGGGAATGTTACCCCAATATACCTGGTCCAGAAGTGAGATAGATGCCACATAATATTATGTTGGATACAAGTGAGGGTCTTATATTTTTGTCAAATCCCACAATTTCAGCAGCTCACGTGATGTAATGCATTAATTCGCTTGTCGCCTTTTCAGGCTATAAGATTAATGTCACAACGTTGGAGGCCATGCCTATGGGCGGCCTTAGGGCAATACCTGATGAGGGAAAATCCTGGTTTCCTTTTAAATAATCATGATGGGGGGGGGGGGGGGGTTCTCTATTTCGGTATATTCATTACATCTGTCTTTGATAATGTATTTAACGTGAACTATGTCCATGTGTTTAACAAAATTAAACAAGACCTTCAAAGATGGGAGGCACTTCTAATATCCTGGCTAGGTCGAAAGATCTTATTAAAATGAATGTCCTTCCTCATTTACTGTACCCCATGTGAATGCTTCCTTTGGTGTTTCCCAGACAGATATTTAGGAGACATAATGGCTGGTTTACCGCTTTTATTTGGCACCATAAGCAACTCTTTATCAACCTGACCAAATTGTAACTACCCCCAGATTGGGGGATTAGATCTCCCAGATTAAAAGCTATCAATTAAGCTCTTTTTAACATACATTAGTGCACGGCGTCAATACGGTTAGATATTGAACCCTCTCAGACAAAGTGAACTCTTATTGCTAGATTATTACTGTGTGGAAACAGGCCCTTCAGCCCAACAAGCCCACACCAACCCGCCACCTACTCAGGCTCATTCCTCTACATTTACCCCTTCACCTAACACTACGGGCAATTTAGCATGGCCAATTCACCTGACCTGCATATTTTTTGGACTGTGGGAGGAAACCGAAGCAACCGGAGAAGAGCCATTGCAGACACGGGGAGAATGTGCAATCTCCACACAGTCAATCGACTGAGGCGGGAATTGAACCCAGGTCTGGCGCTGTGAGGCAGTAGTGCTAACCACTGTGCCACTGTGCGGCCCACGGTTGTTCGTAGGCAAAATGATAACATTTATGGAGTATTGTCATAACCCAATAATTATCAATACTGTTGAAGCATGAGTGACAATGCGTTAGATTGAGGGCAATACAACCAAAATCATGTTTCTTACCCCTGTAATTGGTACACTGGGCTACCATCCGGGGATAATGGATTCCAGGTTTAAACTGTGGCAGCAAGTGGTGTACCTTGCTTGAGTGATTTAGAATTCGTAGAATCCCTACAGTGTGGATACAAGCCATTGGGCCCAGCAAGTCCACTTCGACCTTTTGAAGAGAAACCCACCCAGACCCAATCCCCTACCATCCTATATTTACCCTGACTAATGCCCAGACCTACACATCCCTGAACACTATGGGTGATTTATCAATGACCAATTCATCTAACATGTGCATTTTTGTACTGTGGGAGGAAACACACACAGACACGGCGAGAATATGTTAACTCCACACAGCCAGTCATCCAAGGCCGGAACCAAAGCCGAGACCCTGGTGCTGTGAGGCAGCAATGCTCACCACTGAGCCACCACGTGTTATTTGATGGAGAAACAATGATGTCATTTGGTCAAATAACTCGTACGTCTGGACTACCTAGTGGAGACCTCTTCTGTATTTTTTCTAGATCAGAGATTCGATTGAAAAATAACACACTTTTACCACACTCTTACAGATCCGATAAAGGGAAGAGGGCGCTTATTGCTTAGAATACACTCTCTGTCATTAGCCTTTATCATTAGTTAGAGAGTGTCCCCTCAGACGAGACTGTGCAGCTTTGTGTTGTCTGCTAGAGAGTTGGGGGTTCAGAACGCTTAGGAGACATGGGAGGATATTTGTGAAAATGCTTGAAGGATTTTGCTCTGTAAGAGGACCCATTCCATGCAGTTGAAAATTCTTCGTAGGGTCTATCTGACCCAATATTGTCTCTCAAAATTCAAAGTGGGATTATCGTCAGCATGTCCTAAATGCAGAATGACTACAGGCACTCTTACTCATTGTTTGTGGTTCTGCTGCAGACTTCATCTATATTGGAGCACTGTGTCAGATGTGATAGAGTGGGGACTGAATTGGAGATGGACTTGGTTTCTGTTTTCCTGGGCCTGCCCAAGGTACTTTCCACAGATGAATATGGGAAAAAAATATATATCCTTACAATCCGTACTTTCTGTGCTAGGAAAAATATTCTGTTGTTTTGGATGTCTGAACTCCCCCAACCCCAGATAGGAAGAACTATGAACATAAAAATGTGTATCAGTTAATGCTCTTGATGAACAAGAGCTGTCCTTTTGTTACGCTGAGCTGTATTATTTATTCATTATTTATTGTTTAGTTTTGTTTTTTCTTCTGTCTGTGTAGTGTTTTAACTTGTTTTGTATGTACATGCAATTGGATGTAATTTTTTTTCAGATATTTGAGTTGTGTTGTTATTGGTTTACTATAATATTAAAAATCTCTTTTTAAATATTTTTTTAATTAAAATGCTAACATTGATAGAATACAGTCCCAAAAAACTCTCATTAGAGAGACCACTCATGGTGGTTTATCCTGAGGATCGCCACATCTCGGGTGATGGGGTGAGGCTGAGAGAGTGTCCCCTTCATGGTAATCTCTGTCAGTGTGAGGAACTGAACCTGCGCTGTTGCCCTGCCTCAACATCACAAACCGGCCGTCCTGCCAACTGAGTGGGAGACTGTGTAACTGTTACAGACAGAAACAGTCACAGACAAAGGGTAAGAGAAACATTCATAATAAGGAAAGTGGTACAGTTCAGATAATGGTGAAGATAACGCCTGAGAGTTAAAATGTTCTCTGCTCGAATTTGTATTTGTAACAAGACGTGTTTAGAAGTTGTTTTTGGTTTAATATCATTAAGGTGAGTCAAGTGACTCTTAATTGTTGCACACTGGGACACTAACATTTTCCTGAAATTGGGAAATATTTGCAACATTATCTGGAGCATTCTGGAGCATTCACCAGAATATTCTATGACTGTGTGGGAGGTATTGCAAAGGAGAGAGAGAGAGAGAGAGAAGGTGTTGCATGCAGAAATGAGAGTGGGGGATCATGAGCCTTGTTCGGGAGTAGTTGCAATCACAGATATACAGTGAGGGTGAGGGAGCAGACAGAATACGGTGACCCTTATCCTGACAGAGCGGAGAAAGTTATTGATGCTTGTCCTGTATTGCTGGACATTTCTTCACACCTGAAATACTGCACTGAATTTGGTAGTGAGCACAGACCATGCTTGGTGGATCTGTTGGTGTGGCACCCTCTGGGATGGGAATGTTCCCCCTCTGTACTCGCCCATACAATACGCCCACTGTGCTCCGTCAACAAACCATGGTGTAATTGCCCCTTATCTACCAATCTGCCATTTCCCTGCCTTTGCTCTGCATCCATCTAATCCTTTCCTATCTGTGTATTTGTCCAAATGCCTTTTCAATGTTGTTAGTGTGCCCACTTCAACCACTTCCACTGGCAGCTCAGTCTAATTTGCCAGTTCACCTTGGATTCCATGCGATCTAACCTTCTAGAGCGGCCTACTATGTGGAACCTTATCAAAGGCCTTACTGAAATCCATACGGAATATGCATTCATCCCTGCTCTCATCGGCCTTTCTGGTCACTTGCTCAAAAATCTCTAACAAAATTGGTAAGGTATGATACGTCAGGCACAAAGCCATGCTGACTGCTCCAAGTCAAACTCTGTCTTTCCACATGCATGCACATCTTATCTCTCAGAACCTTCTCAAGTGGTTTACCGAAAACAGGTATGAAGCTTACTGGTCTATATTTCCTAGGCTTTTTTTTGCAGCCCTTCTTGAATAAGGGCACAACATTTGCTACCGCCCAGTCTTCCGGTACCTTGGTCCCTAAGCTTTTTCTTTCGCCTCTTACAGTGCTCTCAGATGCATCTGGTCAGGACCAAGAGATGTGTCTGACTTTGTGTGTTCTAATATGTCCAACAGCAACTCTACTGTGATATGGACAGTACCAAGATATGACAACTAACGTCCCAAAGGCCACAGGTCTTCATGTCTTTCATCATGATAAACACAGAGGAGAAATTGAGGACTTCACCCATCTCTTGAGGTTTTACACATGCATGCCGGTTTTGGATTTTAAAGCATCCTATTCTCTCTCTAGTTGCTCTTTATCTTTACTATACTGAATTTGGACTCACTCTAATCTTCTCAGCCAAGACTACCTCATACTCCCTTATGGCCTTGCTGATTTCCTTCTTCAGTAAACTCCTCTATTCCCTGTATACCTCCAGGGATTCCCTTGATATGAACTGCCTGAACATGAGCCACGCCTCCTTTTTTCTGGTCAAAGCCTCAATATCTCTTGACGTCCAGAGTTCTCTCTTCCAGTCTCATATAACCTTCACCCTCACAGGAAAATGGAAACCTTGAACTGGAGCTATCTCACTTTTAAAGCCCTCCCACTTGCCCGGGATCCTTTTACCTGGAATCAAACAACTCCAATCATCCCCTGCAATCCCCTGTCTAACTCTAACAACATATGCCTTGCCCCAATTTAGAACTTGAATCTGTGGAGCAATTTTGGTCCTACCATAACTACTTTAAAATTAATACAACTCTAAACACTCATACCAAAATGCTCCCCCACTTTATCTCCTTCACCTATCCTGCCCTATTTCCCAACAGTAGGTCGAGTTTGTCCCTTCCCGAGTACGATACTCTATATATTGATTGTGGAAACTTCGCTGAACACACTTAACAAATTACGTTCCATCGAAGTTCTTACCATCTGGAAAACCGAGTCTATGTTAGGAAAATTGAAATCACCTATTATAACAACCCTACTGTTCCTGCAAGTCTCCTCAGTCCCCCTGCATATTTATTCCTCTAATTCACATTGTTGATTATAGTGCAACCACTATAACATTACCATCCCCCTCTAACTACTTTGCACCATTCATGGAACCTCTTTGGATATTATTGCAAGTATTTCAACTTTAAATACTGGTGTGATACTCGCCTTAATCAGAACTATTGGTATTTAAACTGTTTCCATTTACATCTCTACATCGCAGTGATTTTCACATCCATGGCACGCCTTGTCAAGGTACAGTGGAGTTATGGAGCTGGAAATGGATGGGAGCTGCATATCCTGTCACTTCCAACATTGGCTGCAAGTTTCCCCACACTGGGCAGTGATCTAACACAGTCTTACCGAACAATGCATCAGCCTGGGTTTACATATGAATGAACCAGTGCGGTCTGCACAGCTCCCCACGCTGTACATTTAGCCCAGGATTATAGATCAAGCATTGGTGAGGGCTGCACAGAGTTCCATTCTGGACATTGCTGGGTTGTATTCTGCAGTACGCTCGCCATATCTACACAGTGCTCCATCCTGAAAGTATAATGGACGGGCAGGTTATGTGAGTTGGATTGCGAATGTGAGGGAACTAAACATTTGGCTAAACCTTGATTTTATGTTTTCATTCTTGTTATTGGACCCTTCAAATACTGACTCATCCGGTTAGATCCGAACATCTGGATGAGTCATGGTGACTGTTGTTGCAGCATCTGAGTCTGCAACATGACCAACAAATGGAGCAGAGGCTGCAGAGAGGACAGTCTCCGTAAAATGGAATGAGGGAATCACCATCAGATCAGCCGTGGTCTTTTTGAATGTTGGGGCACGATTGTGTGGACCACGAATGCAACTTATTCATATATTTGCGTTTGTTCCAAGCAAACTCCCCTTCTTTCCCAGGGTCCCATACAGGTAGGGACTTAGTCCCCTCCTCCTGTTCCTGCGTAACAGGATCTTCGGGCCTCACTAGCCTCCAGATTTCCCTGTGTCCCAGTTTCGAGCAGTTGAATGACCGCCTCCTGTTCCTCTGTCCCAGTCTCGAGCAGTTCAGTGACTGCCTCCTGTTCCTGTGTCCCAGTCTCAAGCAGTTGAATGACTCCCTCCTGATCTTGTGTCCCAGTCTCGAGCAGTTGAATAACTCCCTCCTGATCTTGTGTCCCAGTCTCGAGCAGTTGAGTGACTCCCTCCTGTCCCTGTGTCCAAGTCTCGAGCAGTTGAATGACTCCCTCCTGTTCCATGTGTCCCAGTTTCGAGCAGTTGAGTGACTCCCTCCTGTTCCTGTGTCCCAGTCTCGAGCAGTTGAGTGACTCCCTCCTGTCCCTGTGTCCCAGTCACGAGCAGTTGAGTGACTCCCTCCTGTTCCATGTGTCCCAGTTTCGAGCAGTTGAGTGACTCCCTCCTGTTCCTGTGTCCCAGTCTCGAGCAGTTGAGTGACTCCCTCCTGTCCCTGTGTCCCAGTCACGAGCAGTTGAGTAACTCCCTCCTGTTCCTGTGTCCCAGTCTCGAGCAGTTGAGTGACTCCCTCCTGTCCCTGTGTCCCAGTCTCGAGCAATTGAGTGACAGTCTCCTGATCCTGTGTCCCAGTCTCGAGCAGTTGAGTGACTCCCTCCTGTCCCTGTGTCCCAGTCTCGAGCAATTGAGTGACTGTCTCCTGTTCCTGTGTCCCAGTCTCGAGCAGTTGAGTGACTCCCTCCTGTTCCTGTGTCCCAGTTTCGAGCAGTTGAGTGACTCCCTCCTGTTCCTGTGTCCCAGTCTCGAGCAGTTGAGTGACTCCCTCCTGTCCCTGTGTCCCAGTCTCGAGCAGTTGAGTGACTCCCTCCTGTCCCTGTGTCCCAGTCTCGAGCAGTTGAGTGACTCCCTCCTGTCCCTGTATCCCAGTCTCGAGCAGTTGAGTGACTCCCTCCTGTTCCTGTGTCCCAGTCTCGAGCAATTGAGTGACTCCCTCCTGTCCCTGTGTCCCAGTCTTGAGAAATTGAGTGACTGTCTCCTGATCCTGTGTCCCAGTCTCGAGCAGTTGAGTGACTCCCTCCTGTCCCTGTGTCCCAGTCTCGAGCAATTGAGTGACTGTCTCCTGATCCTGTGTCCCAGTCTCGAGCAGTTGAGTGACTCCCTCCTGTCCCTGTGTCCCAGTCTCGAGCAGTTGAGTGACTCCCTCCTGTTCCTGTGTCCCAGTCTCGAGCAGTTGAGTGACTCCCGCCTGTTCATGTGTCCCAGTCTCGAGCAGTTGAGTGACTCCCTCCTGTCACTGTGTCCCAGTCTCGAGCAGTTGAGTGACTCCCTCCTGTCCCGGTGTCCCAGTCTCGAGCAGTTGAGTGACTCCCTCCTGTCCCTGTGTCCCAGTCTCGAGCAGTTGAGTGACTCCCTCCTGTCCCTGTGTCCCAGTCTCGAGCAGTTGAGTGACTCCCTCCTGTCCCTGTGTCCCAGTCTCGAGCAGTTGAGTGACTCCCTCCTGTCCCTGTGTCCCAGTCTCGAGCAGTTGAGTGACTCCCTCCTGTCCCTGTGTCCCAGTCTCGAGCAGTTGAGTGACTCCCTCCTGTCCCTGTGTCCCAGTTTCGAGCAGTTGAGTGACTCCCTCCTGTCCCTGTATCCCAGTCTCGAGCAATTGAGTGACTGTCTCCTGATCCTGTGTCCCAGTCTCGAGCAGTTGAGTGACTCCCTCCTGTTCCTGTGTCCCAGTCTCGAGCAGTTGAGTGACTCCCTCCTGTCCCTGTGTCCCAGTCTCGAGCAGTTGAGTGACTCCCTCCTGTTCCTGTGTCCCAGTCTCGAGCAATTGAGTGACTCCCTCCTGTTCCTGTGTCCCAGTCTCGAGCAGTTCAGTGACTCCCTCCTGTTCCTGTGTTCCAGTCTCGTGCAGTTGAGTGACTCCTTCCTGATCTTGTGTCCCAGTCTCGAGCAGTTGAGTGACTCCCTCCTGTTCCTGTGTCCCAGTCTCGAGCAGTTGAGTGACTCCCTCCTGTTCCTGTGTCCCAGTCTCGAGCAGTTGAGTGACTCCCTCCTGTTCCTGTGTCCCAGTCTCGAGCAGTTCAGTGAATCCCTCCTGTCCCTGTGTCCCAGTCACGAGCAGTTGAGTAACTCCCTCCTGTTCCTGTGTCCCAGTCACGAGCAGTTGAGTGACTCCCTCCTGTCCCTGTGTCCCAGTCACGAGCAGTTGAGTGACTCCCTCCTGTTCCCATGTCCCAGTCTCGAGCAGTTGAGTGACTCCCTCCTGTTCCTGTGTCCCAGTCTCGAGCAGTTGACTGACTCCCTCCTGTTCCTGTGTCCCAGTCTCGAGCAGTTGAATGACACCCTCCTGTTCCTGTGTCCCAGTCTCGAGCAGTTGAGTGAATCCCTCCTGTTCCTGTGTCCCAGTCACGAGCAGTTGAGTAACTCCCTCCTGTTCCTGTGTCCCAGTCACGAGCAGTTGAGTGACTCCCTCCTGTCCCTGTGTTCCAGTCACGAGCAGTTGAGTAACTCGCTCCTGTTCCTGTGTCCCAGTCTTGAGCAGTTGAGTGACTCCCTCCTGTTCCTGTGTCCCAGTTTCGAGCAGTTGAGTAACTCGCTCCTGTCCCTGTGTCCCAGTTTCGAGCAGTTGAGTGACTCCCTCCTGTTTCTGTGTCCCAGTCTCGAGCAGTTGAGTGACTCCCTCCTGTTCCTGTGTCCCAGTCTCGAGCAGTTGAGTGACTCCCTCCTGTCCCTGTGTCCCAGTCTCGAGCAGTTGAGTGACTGCCCCCTAATCGAAGTTTTGTGAAAGTAGATGTCCTCCTCCTGTTCCTGAGTAACAGGCTCCAGTAGCTCTGTGCTCACCTGCTGCTCCTGTGGAATGGAGGTGAGGGACTGAATGGCCTCTTCACATTCTTTTCAGCTTTTCTTGACTAAAGGCCTTTCTCCTGTTTCTGTAAAACACCATCAAAATATGAATGATTTGTTTTTGTATTTTATTGTCAGTAATTGAGCAAACCAGCTGACTGACAGAATTCAGTAGCTGAATAGCATCCTCCTGTTCCCGTGTTAAACTGTCAAGAGTCAATAGACTCTCAGAGATGTATAGCATGGAAAAAGATCCTTCGGTCTGGTTATCTATACCAACCAAATATCCTAAATTAATCTCGTCTCCCTTGCCAGCACTTGGCCCATCTCGCTCTAAACACTTCCCATGCATGTATCCATCCAAATGCCTTTTAGAAGGTGTAACTGTGCCTGCTTCCACCACCTCTTTTGGCTGTTCAATCCATACACGCAGTGTGAAAATGTTGTCCCTCACGTCCCTTTTTAAATCTTCCTCCTCTCACCTTAAGCCTTTATATTCTATATTTGGAATTGTCTCTCCTGGGAACATACATTGAGTGTTTACTTTTTCTATGCCCCTCCTGATCTTATAAACTTCTTTAAGGTCCACCCTCAGCCTCAACACTTGAACATACTCCCAGCCTATTCAATCTCTCCCTGTAACTCCAACCCTCCAACACCTGCAACATTCTTTTAAATCTCTTCTGCAACCTTTCAAGTTTGACAACGTCTTTCTGACAGCAGGTTGACCAGAATTAAAGGCAATATTACAAAAGTGGCCAAACCAATGTTCTGAACAGATGCAACATGTCATGCAAACGCATAGACTCAAAGCACACATCAATAAAGGGAAGATCACTGATGCCTTCTTCACTGCACTGCCGTCCTGCGACGGCAATTTCAAGGAACGGAGAACCTGCACCACAAGGTGCCTCACAGGGCAGCGATCGGGGTTTAATTCCATCCTTGAATGACTGGCTGTGTGGAATTTGCACATTCTACCCGTGTCTGTGTAAGTTTCCTCCGGATGCTATGTTTCCCTCCGACAGTATAATGATATACAGGTAAGGGTAGGTTGGCCATCCTAAATTGTGCATAGTACCCTTGGATGTGATGGCAAGTTGCATTAGCCATGGGAAATGCAGGCTGAGAGGGATAGGGTAGGGGTTTGTCCAGGGGGATACTGTTTAGAGGGACAGTGTGGCCTTGATGGGCCGAAGGTCCTGTTTCCGAACTGTAGGGATTCTATAATTTCTATGGAGTTCTCCTTGATTGGCAATTTTCGACAGGATCCTACCTAAATGTCTGGCCCTGATTTTTCTTGCCAAAATGCAACACCTCACATTTATCTAAAATAAACTCCATCTGCCACTCCTCAGCTCACCTAACTAAGTTCCCATTATATTCTGAGAGATCAGTCCTCACTGTCGACTACACCACCAAATTTGGTATTATCTACAAACTTACTGACCATACTTCATATACTCAAATGCAAATGATTTGTATCAGTGACAAAAGGCAGTGGACCCACTATTGATCTTTGCGACCAACGCCACTGTTCACAGATCTCCAAGTTTAATGAACAAATGCCAACTGTCACACCCTGTCTCCGATATTCAAGTAAAGTTTGGACCGAAATGGCGAGTTCTCCCTGGATCCTAGGCAGCCTAACCTTGCTAACCTTGTAGAACATTTTGGTTTTCTTCCTGAATTCCATGAAGACAGCATCCACTGTCCTGCCTTCATCAATCACCATCTTCACTTCCTCAAAAATTTCAACCCAGTCAGTGAGACGTGATCTCCAATGTACAAAGCCCTCTTCTGTCCTTGTCTTTCCAAATGCTTATATATCGTTACCCTCAAAATCCCCTCCAACAATTTAGTCACCATTGACGTCAAGCTCACCAATCTATAGTTACCTGGGCTTTCCTTAATTTCTGAAACAATGACACTATGTTAGCAACCCTCCAGTCATTTGCCACCTCCCCTGTGGAACTCAATGTTACAGATATATCAGCAAAAGGCTGAGCAATTTCTTTCCTAGTTTCCCACAATATTCTGGGATACAACTGATCAGGTCCCAGGGATTAGTTCACCTTTACATGTTTAAAAATGTCCAACATCTCCTTGTAATATAGATACTTTTCAAGATATCACTATGTATTTCTTCATTCTCTCGCTCTTGTAAACTCTTCTACATTAAATACTAGGAAAAATACTTGTTTAGTATCCTTTCCATCTCCTTTGGTTCCACACATACGTAGTCTTACTGATCTTTAAGGTGCCCTATTCTCTCCCTAGTTAATATTTTGCAATTAAAGGATGTGTAGAGTTGCTTCAATGCCTCGGTAACCCTATTTCTAAAGCCATATCATGTCCACATTTTTCTGGCCCAATTTCCCCATTGACTATACCCTTATTGCCCTTATACTCCTCTCGGGATTCACTTAATCTCAGCTCTGTTTACCGGACATATGCCTCCTTGCTAACCTTGACCAGAGCATCTATATATCTAGCCATCCAGCACTCCCTGCACCCACCAACCTTGCCCATCTCACTAATTGGAACACTTTGTCTCTGGACTCTCTGAAACCAAGTTTTGATGGCCTTGCATTTTCCAACCATCCCTTTACCTGTGAATAGGTTATTCCAATCGGCCTTTTACAGGGCTCGCCTAACACTTTCAAAATTGGCCTTATTCAAAGTTAGAACTTTAATGTTGACATCAGGTCTTTCCTATTCCACACATAGTTTAAAACTAATATTTATGTGTAACAGACTTGAATGCTAAATAAACACTTCCTGCCTCTCTGTAACAGGCTCGAGAGGCTGAATGACCTCCTCCTGTCCCTCTGTAATAGACTGGAGAGACTGAATGACCTCCTCTTGTCCCTCTGAAATAGACTCAAGAGACTTCATGGCCTCCTCCTGTCCCTGTGTAACAGATCCGAGACATTAAATGAGACAACAGCCTGTGGATTATGGTCAGCCGTTAAACTGTATCTAATGGAGGTCGATCCCTTCCCAGTTACAGAAACACAAACAACACTATTTACTCCAGGTGCCCTCTCAGGAACACTTCATACAGCTGCAACGAAACATCTCTTTGTTTTGAATGATTCTTTCGGCAAAATGTGCCAATATTCCAGCTTTCCACCTTTTTAAGTAGCAACAGGCTAATATCGACTGAATGGCCTTCTCTTATCCCTTTGTAAGCGTCCCATAGGGACAGAATTGCTTCGGCCTGTTCCTGAGCAGCAGTCTCAATGCTCTGTCTCAAGGTTATGAAAGGATTTGATAACAGGGCATCAAAACCAGGAGTGGCCGCACACAGGTCAATAAGTACCGTAATTTGTTAACTTTCCATCCCATCCTTGGCCAATATCTGCAGCTGAAGCAGACAAGTCACAACTGTGGGAGATCCCTTTGACTATGAGCTGATTCTTGACACCATACCCGGACCATTTCTAACTTGAACTACTCAAGTATCGAGAAACTTGCCCACCCGATTTTTTTTTTATGTAGCCGATCTGTTATTTTATAACTGCTTCCTTTCATAAACAGAGTGGAACATATAGACCCCTGCAGTGTCCTGTTAATCCTCTCATATCCAATTTAATAAAAAGATTTAAAAGATTTAAAGATTTATGATCCATTCCTCAGCAACCCTCATCCATTCCATCCAAAACCAGTAAATGAAAAGTGATGTTTTGAACAGGTTAACTGATCCTATTTGTTCAGTGACTGAGATTAAAGCCAATCTCCATGGATTCTAATTATCCCAGTGGAGGGTTTCCATCTTTTAATGATAAATGGGCTCCTTTCAATGTGTCAACCCATAACATGAGCGGGAGCATCACCGACAGCACTGACAGGGAACAGCAGATCCAGAGAGAGGGGGAGGAGAGATCAGAATCTGAGAACATTAGACTGAAATATTCCAACAATGGATCAGAATCTGAGAACATTAGACTGAAATATTCCAACAATGAATCAGAATCAGAGAACATTAGACTGAAATATTCCAACAATGGATCAGAATCTGAGAACATTAGACAGGAATATTCCAGCAATATACAGGAGCTTATCCGATTATGTTTGGTATCTTTCTGCATTTTATTGGTTGTCATTATCATCGCAGATCTATTACGCTCTTCTCATTATTCAATACTTTTATTATCCCTTCCTGGCTATCGTTGGTGTTCCTGGTAAGTGTCACTGTCCAGATTTTGTTTTCTATAAACCAGTTATGACTGTATTATTGTTATTTCATATAGTCTACACATCTTGTCACTATTATTGTTCCTGTTGAATCTCTCAATCCAGATATTCACTCTACAGACCACTACAAACTACATTAATGAACGTGTTCAATTACTGCCTCCCTCTCTGCTCTGGCAGTGTTACTCACCGGTCTCTATGTTGACCTATACAGTTTCAGGGGAGAACCACAATGCATTGCAACATTGCCTTTGCTGTTAAGAGCATGGAGGTCACTGTCTACTGTTCTGTTTACAAACTCCACTTCCTTCCACTGTTTCCATCCCATCCCTGGCCAATATCTGCAGCTGAAGCAGACAAGTCACAACTGTGGGAGATCCCTTTGAATATGAGCTGATTCTTGACACCATACCCTGAACATTTCTAACTTGAAATGCTCACCACTCCAGAATATATCTCACTGGTTAATTCCATCCGTTGTTCAACCTTGAGCTATGAAGTCAATAATCTTAATGAAGCCAATAATCTGCTGCTGACGCTCCCGGCTTCAAACCTGCCGAAGCAAATCTGATTCGACCTCACACCAAACTCCCATCCATCTGTCATTCATGTGCACGCAGATGTATATTGCTGTTGTGTCTGGCAATGCCTTTATTTTAACATTCTCAAACACTTTATATCATCTATCCATGAAACTTCCCTCGTTCTCTCTGTTGATTAATAAAAAGCCTGCCAGTTGTTCGTATTTAAAATAGTTTCCTCCATGTGTGTTCCTTCTCAAATAACGAGTTTCGCATTCAACTACACACACACACACACACACACACACACACACCAAACCTTCTCATTGCAGGCAGTAATCTGATGCGAGGATAGTTAGCATATGATAGTAAAGTTTGCAATATTCTCATGCTGGGCAGATAGTGTAGTTTACTGAGCAACACACTAATATGGTCTGCACAGCTCTCCATGCTGGGCTGTCATCTTGTCCCAATTTATGTTTGTTTGTGGTGTTCGGTGAAGCAGATTCAGAATTTGATGTAACAAACCATTTCAGCTGATCTGACAATGCCTTCATTCAATGTTCTCATTATTGTCATTTTACTCAGGAATATCTCACTTCCTCAGTTAGTCCCACTGCCCTGGCTTTTTCCACATATTTCCACAACATATTTTCAGTTAATTAACCTCCTGTTTCTGTCTTTAATGTGAATCTCTCTGTCCCTCTGTATCTTTCCCTGGCCTTGGGTTTTGTCTCCCTAGTGTATCGAGTGCTGGCATTGTGTAGCTCAGAAATAATGAAATGGGGTGTGTCAGGCTGTTGTTCACTTCCTGGTATGTCCCATGTGATGGTCCATGGACAGGCGTGTTTCAGAAGTTATGAGACACATCCTTGTAACTTGGTCTGTACCTGTGGCTGTCCCTCTCAGGTGACCTTGCGATAAGTAAGACGAGGAAGCCCACTGAGTGAAGGACCAGGCATCTGAATTGCCTGACAATGCTGTTACTTTTTAAATAAAACGTTTGTTTCTCTTTTTTTTAGTAAGAGGCCATAAAGGCTAAACTGCCGACTGAAAACAGCTCAAGTAAATAACTTACGGGACTTTTAGGGTTTTTAATAAATAGTCGTAACAATGGCCAACTCACACAGACCAGGATTTCTCGTTTGTTTATTCTTGGAGCTGGAACAATCACCGGGTGCTTGGGGTCCCAAAGGGGTGAAAGTTTTAGTAAATTATCCCTGGCTGCTACTCTCTCTAAAGCCTCACTTGATGGTGTTTCCTCCTGCATTGGAGAACTGTATGCAAGAATGCATGTCTGAATGTTCCTTTTTGGCAAGGGGTACGTTTAGGTGATGTTAATGGATTGAACAGTTCATTTGTAGAACGTACTGTATCCATTATTCGGTTAAGTTTTCCAATAGTTAAGTTATTCTAAATTCCTCTTCATTTTGTATGGATTTTCATTAGAGGATAGTGAGGTAGAGCAACCCTATGGTAGCCAAAGGCCTGATCAGGATTTGTTTAAATACATCCAGGCATTATCTAAATTTGATGAGAATGATGGCGGAGCCTTTTTAATTTCATTTCAGAAAGTGGCTAAACAAGTGCAGTGGCCAGAGAACATGTGGATTTAGTTTATCCAAATAAAGCTGATAGGTATTTGCATCCCTGTCGGAGGAGGTGAAGAAAGCCATCTGAAGTGCATATGAGCTTGTGCCCGAAGCCGACAATGTTTCAGGAATCTAAAATAGCATCCCGGGTTAAACGCACGTTGTGTTTGAAAGAATAAAACAAAGTAATTTTGAAAGGTGGGGAAGGGTATTAAAAACAGAGCAAACCTATGACCCTCTTAGAGAGATTCTGATTTTGGAGAATTTCCACAATTCACTTCCTGCAGTTGTGAGAACTCGTGTGGAAGGGCAGAGAGTTACAATGGCAAGGTTAGAAACTGAAATGGCTGATGATGATTGAGTTCAGAAATCAAAGTTTGGTTTCTGTGAGGGATTGAGAAGAATGTGCAAGATTTTCAAAAAATGTATCCCTGTGAGTGTAAGGTTTATTGGCATAGGACAGGAGTAGCAGGCGAAGCGGTTACAGCATTAAGTGGTACAGAAGGATGTAATATTTTTATGCTGAGACATGAGGAGCTATGTCATTCCGAGGGAGTATTGGAGAGATGTGAAGTGCTCCATTATGTAACGTGTGGTCAGAGTGTCCAGTGGAAACATCAACAGATTTATTCCACAATGAGGAAGGAGGCCTTGAGCTTGATGTTGGTGTTACAACATTTCAGCATTTACATTGCGAATAACATACATGAGAAAAATCTTTATCACTGATCGTGACCCCTTAAAGTTTGTGGAGAAGTTTAGGGAGAAAAATACCAGTCTGTTTTTATTGACCTTATTCTTGCTGCCATTCAGTTTGAAATTATAAAGTTGACAGGGCGAGAAAAAGTAAGTTTTGACACGTTGTGGAGACTTGGATGAAGGAAGACAAAAGGCATTCTGTGGCAGAAGTAAAATGACTGAAATCGAATCGAGTTGTGAACATTTGTATGCTCAGAGTCAATGCAATATATATGCATTTCAGTCTACTAATAGAGGAAGATTAGGAGGTCTAAAATGAATCAATTTTTGTATATTAATGGATCATGTTATTAAAGGTAGAGTTGTGAGAATGCTATCACTGTACAAAGGTTATTTTCTCTTGGGTTTTTTTAAGAGACGTTTTAAAGGCAGAGGTGCAGAACTGTGTCTGAAAACAGTTTAAATAAATAACTGAGGAAGCATTTCGGTTTTCTTAAAATGGTGGTAACAATGGAAGGGCAGCGGCCAGCTCTCCCAGACCAGGTTTCCTCGTTTTGTTTTTAGCTGCAGCATTCAGAAGCTGTTCGGGTCCCAGAAGGGTTGGAAGTTTCAATACATGATCCCCAGCTGTTTTTCTCTCTGAGATCTCTGTTGATGTTGATTTCTCCTGGATCACAAAACTGCATGTAAGGATCTCTACTTGAATATATCTTTCTGTCAAGCAGTGTATACCAAGAAGGTACGGTTTCTATTGTTTGTGTAAGTGTTCCAACATATAAGCCATCCTGAAATGTTCTTTTCTTTGATTGTATTTTAACTAAATCATTTAAATAGATTATACCTTGCTTAATGTCGAGTGGCTTAACCAGTCACAACATATCTGGAAAGCACACTTCCCATCTATATTCAAAATAAGGAAAGGTTTGGGTCTATGCGGCCTTCTTAAAATATTTTGCAGGAATCTGGTCTGGTCCACAACACTTATAGACGAGGGGTTTCCTCTGACTCCTGTTAATGAAAAGTTAGTGCAGCAGCTGGGGATGGTTTGCTGGAGGTTGTGCTGTGAGCTGCCTCAAACATTCAGGGAGACCTTAGGATTTGGTAACCCAACTCGGGATGGAGCCTGGGGACGGTAGTTACAGCATCTGGGTCTGTAACGTGAACAACAAATGGATCAGAGGCTGCAGAGAGGGGGAGATCTGAAACCATGCAGTGAGTGTGTGTGGGGAAAGGGATCTGCTGTGTCCACCCCGGATTTTCCAGGAACAGCTTCCCAAGCTCCACTTGACGCAGGAGCAGAGTGTGTGGGGACCCTGACTGAACAAGGAGCTGGTCACAGAGTGGTGTCACCTTCTTTAACACGTCCTACAGCTTCACACCAGGGGGAGGATGGTGCTGTCAGTGGCTGTTCAGGTCACAGTTTCATTCAGCTTCTATGTTCTGGAACTTTTCAAACAGGACTGGGTGATATATCCATCATCTCCCAGTATGTTGCCATCAAAATAACCATTCAGTGATGGAGGATATATATGGTGGATGAGGTAAATACATTCTTTCTCACTCAGCAGAGAGCTGCCGGGTGTATCCAGTATAGTGGGATTCCCGATGGTGTACATGGCATCTGCAGAGTAGCCGTGTCAATGGGGAAAGAGGTAGAGGAACTGAAGGAGCAATCTCTGTATTAATCTTGCAGCGTGTCCATCACAGTACATCATGTTGGTGAATATCCCTGTCCTCACTGCAGCCACAGCCTCTTCATTCACAAGCAGGCAGTCATTCCCATCGTCTTCAGATCTCCATGTAGAAAGGAATGAATGTATCTTGGATAAAGGCCATCCCCTTGATACACGTTTGATAACAGCATCCCCCATCACCAACCAAACACTTCAAAACATTCCATGTGTACAGAGAGCAATGGGGGCACTTGGAGCATCAAGGAGCAGACGATCAGGGATGGAGCAAAACCTCCCATGTCTGAACGGGTCTGAGTGAACCCCCCAGTACACAGTATCATTATTCCCTGTAATCCCTCTCCATTTCAGTAACATACTGCCTTCCATTATTCTGTAAATGAAATGACAGATTATATCATGTTATATTGCAGCTGCCAAATTATTCTCCATTGCCTTTACCTCTCTGTATCTATCTGTAGACCCTCCACCCTCTCTTGATAAATTAATCTCTTGCTTATCACAGCAACATGACCAAACTCAGCATCTGTATATCTGTTCCATCCTCCTGATCATTGATATAGATTGTAAATAGTGGAGGACCCAGCACTGGTCACTGTGTGACTCCACTGGTGACGTTCTGTCAAACTGATTTAGACTGATTTATCCGGAGTACCTGCTTCCTGTTTGATACATAATCCTCCCCCATTAATGTGTAACACAGTCGTAAAGCTGAATATGAACAAGGAGCATCAGTCAGGAATCCAACCCTTCGAACCTGCTCCGCCATTGAATACAATCATGGCTGATGTCATCGCGGCCTCTGTTCGACATCCCTGCTATCTCTCGATCCTCAAACTGTATTCACTTATTGTAGATTGCGCCACATCAAAACATATCCACTCCACAGCTACACTTTCAATTACGTTTAGCATTTTACAGACCTCAATGAGCTCTCCTTTCATTCTTATAAACTCGAGAGTATAGGCCTAAACTGCTCAATTTCTCTTCATAAGACAAACACTTCAAATATGGAATTAATCTATTGAAGCTCTTCTGAATTGCCTCCAATGGAAATACCTCATTCTGCAGGACACCCAAACTGTACTCCAGTTGCAGCCTCACTAACGCCTTGCATAGCTACAGCAACCTTTCTACTCTATCCTTTTACAAATATACAATGAAGTTATGCTTGCATTTCTCAGTATTTGAAGTACTCGCAAGTAAGTTTTCTGTGATATGCAAGCAGGCACCCAGATCCCTCTGCTCTTAAGCACTTTGAAGTTTCTCTCCATTTAGATAATAATTTGCCTTTTCATTGGGCTGGCCAGCTTGAATAACCCCATATTTATCCACTTTAATTTTCATTGCCAAATGTTTGCCCATTCACCCAATCTATATACATTGTTTTTAAATCTCTTGCATCATCATTCCGAATTAATTTCCCACTAATGTTAGTGTCATCTGAAAATGTAGCTATAGTATTTTCTATCCCGTCAAACGAGTAATAATGTCGATCCCAAATAGTTGAAGCATGAGAACTGAAATCTATGGCACCC
The DNA here is from genome assembly GCF_047496795.1 of Chiloscyllium punctatum. Lineage (NCBI taxonomy): Eukaryota > Metazoa > Chordata > Chondrichthyes > Orectolobiformes > Hemiscylliidae > Chiloscyllium > Chiloscyllium punctatum. The sequence continues at coordinate 1,096,742 of NW_027309827.1, forward strand.
AACAAATTGCATTTTCAAATAGAAATTGACACAGTTTATTCATCTGCCTGCATTTTGTTGGTTAACCAATCCTCTATCCAAGCCAATAAATTATCATGACAAGCAACATGAATTCGACTGGGACAACACTAGCATTATAGAGCAAGCCAAACAGAGAACAGCCAGGGAATTCCTAGAGGCATGGCACTCATCCACAGACTCTATCAACAAACACATCGACCTGGACCCAATATACCGGCCACTACAGTGGACAGCTCGAAGTGACAACCGGAAGTGGCAGAGACAGGCCACTATAAATGCCGGAGGAAACATCCCAGAAGCGCTTCCCAGGAGGCTCCCAAGCATTGAGGATGTCACCTAGACAGGGGACGAAACGTTTGCAAAACAAATTCCCAGCTCGGAGAACCACAACAACCCAACTGAATGCTAACGCTGGGAAAAATGGATTTCATGAGCATGTGTTAGATGGTGGCATGAACATTTTGTCGAGCACTGAGCTAGAGATCAGGTTTTTTAGAAATTGATGTTGGATGATCAGAAAAGCTAATTGAAAACTTTGCTGGAAAGGGCCTTTTGGGAACTGTGACCACAATGCATTGTTTTTCTTTTATGCTGTTTGAGTACACGGTAGTTTTTGTTTTATTTGAACTAACTGTTATAAATCTGAATCATACAAGCCCTGAAGGTGTGAGGAGAAAGTGGGCACTGCAGCTGCTGGAGATCAGTGGCGCTGGAAAAGCACAGTCAGGCAGCGTACTAGGAGCAGGAGCATTGACGTTTCGGGCACAACCCTTCATCAGGAATGAGGCTTCTGGGTCAAGGCAGCTGAGAGATAAATGAGAAGGGGATGTGGCAGGAGGCAGGTAGCTTGGAATGCGATATGTAGATGAAGGTGGTGTTGAAAGTGATAAGTGATGAAGGGAGACAGAATGCCTCATCTACTGCATCCTTTAAACTCAGTGTGGTCTTCTCTACATTAGCGAGACACGCGTGGATCATTTCAGAGAACATCGCTGGAACAGCCACACTGACCAACTCCACCACCTTGTGGTTAAACACTTTAACTCTCCTTTCCACTCTGCCAAGGGAATGAGAGTCCTGGGCCTCCTCCATCACCAAAACCTAACCACCCGAAGCATGGATGAAGAAAGGTTCCTCTTCTACCTCGGGACCCTTCAACCACAGGTGATTAATGCAGATTTCACCAGTTTCCCCATTTACCCTAACTCCACCTTATCCCAGTCCAATATTCCAACTCAGCACACTCCCCCATTTGAACGTTCCTCTGTGTTCATCTTCCTTCCCATCAATCTGGTCCACCTTCTTCTCCGACCTAATCCTTTCAGCCTCACCTTTAACTACCTATTAGGTCAAAGGAAGCAGCTTAGAAAAATGCCAAGTGTTGTAGTAAGCCAGTGGATTCGGAGAAATGTAGGACTCAGCAACGGATGACCAAGAAACTGAGAAGGAAATCAAAAAGAGAAACAGAATGCAAGCAAACGAAAACCATAAAGACCGCTAAAGAAAAACATAAAGACTGCTAAAAAAAACATAAAGACTGCTTAAAAAAAAGTGCATCAGTGTATGAAACAAAAGTATAAACAAGGTCAAATGTGGAACAGTAGGTGTGCAGACAGATAAATTTATTGAATAGAACAGAGAAATCACAGTGGAAAGAAACATTTTCTTTGGGTTTATCTTCAAGGCAGAATATCAAGAAATTCTCCCAGAAATAACAAGTGACCATGGGGTGTATGTAAGTAAAGTCGAAGATCATTCTTATCAGTGTTGAGGTTATCATTTAAAAGAAAGCTGGATTGAGTATTTGTAAATCTGACAGATCAGAAGTACTTCATACAAGAATTTCAGAGGAAGCAGCAATAGACGTATTGATTACATCTCAGATTTTCACGTTATTTTCCAATACATTCCGGAAAGCTATTTAGCCAATCTGAATATGGCAAAAGTTATAAATATTATCCAACTGTTTAACAAAGGATGAAGATGGAGAGTGGTGAACTACAGATCAGTTAACTTGTAATCTGCGGTCGGGTGCCTCTGGGCTGAATTACAAAGAACTTGTTACTGGATATATAGAAGGTAATGAGAAATCTGGGGAGGATGATAATGCATCGATGAAACAAAAACCATACGTGGCAAACATTTTTTTGTAATGGTTTGAAGATGATTCTTGTGGACGTAGGCAACAACGAGCTAATGGATAACGTATCGTTGGATATTCAGGAGGATCTTTTTTTTAAGAACGCTCCCACTATCATCAGAAGAAAAGTTAAACTGAAAGGAATTGGGAAGTACGCATGCAAATAGGAAACGAAAAATTAGGTTTGCATTCATGTGTATGTAATTGCAATATAGAATATGTCGTGCACCAGCTGCATAGAGTGTTGCTGAGACTAAATTTAGAGTATTGTGTACTGCTTGGAGTCCCAACCTAAGATAGAATACACTGACTACAGAGGAACTGCAAAAGGTATTCTCCAGATTAATCCATAAAATGGCAAGATTGTCTAATGGGGGACATTCAGCCTGTGATCTCGAATTTCAAAAGATGAGAGGTGATTGTAAAGAAACTTAGAAACTTAGGAATATAGAGGGGACTGAATAACAGACAGACATGGAGAAGTGCAAGCAGGCGAGATTGGGGGAATCCCACGGTATTCTACACGTACAAGTAGAACAGAATAATAAGCAAGCAGTTAGTGTCCATTAGAAACCAAAGGGGCAATCAGTGCGTCAACCCGGAGAACATTGATAGATTGTTATATGTAAACATCACAGCTGTTTTACTTGGGAGAAGGAGGATGCAGGTACAGAATTCGAGAAGATGGACTGGAAAGCTCTTGAAGCGATTGATGTAAAATACGAGCAGGAGTTTGAGTTTTTGTCTGGTATAAAATTGGACCAATCCGCAGATCTGGATACTGTTGGAATCAAGGGAGGAAATTTTAATTGGAATCTGACCATAGTGGAGGTACCAGAGGACTTGAGAACAGCTAATATGATTCCATTTCACAGTAATGGTGGTAGAGATTTGCCAAGGTAACTATGGACGAGCGAGTATTATATCACTGTTCGGGAAACTACTGGAGAAAATAGAGAAGGAGAAAATCGGACTCCAATCAGAGTCGCAAGGTTTGATCAGGGATAATCATCATGACTTCATCAGAGAGAAGTCACACCTAATGAATTTGATTGAATTAGTTTGAGGAGGTCGCTTATTTAGTTTTGCAGCAAGGCCTTTGACAAAGTTCCAAAGGTGAAACTGAAAAAAATAAAGTAAAATCTCAGAGTATCAAGGCCAACTTGAAAAGTTACAACGAAAATTGTCTTAGTGTCAGGAGTCAGAGGATGGTGGGAGAAGGCTGTTTGTGTGACTGGAGACCAGTGTCCCCTGGTGTACCACAGGGACCAGTGCTGTGTCCCTTATTGTTTGTAGCATTCATAAATGGTGTAGATGTGAATCTATTGTGGGGGGGGGGGGGCGGTTGGTGGAGGGGTTCGAGTTGTGATAAGTAAGTTTGTGTTTGACACAAAGATTAGCCGGTTGGTTGGCAGTGAGGAGAAAGTTCTGGTTTTACACGAAAATACAAGTGGGATGATCAGATGGGCAGATCATTGGTAGATGGAATGTGATCCTGATAAATGTGAGGTGATGTACTTTGGAAGGAGGCACCAGACATGGGGTGTACACAATGATTGGCAGCACACTAGGGAGCTCAGAGGGTGTTTCTCCACACATCCCTGAATGTGACTGAACAGGGCAATGGACTAGTTAAGAATTGAACCTTGGGTGGAGCGTTTATTAATCAGGGAGTAGAGTATAAGTGCTTTACAGGGCTTGGTTTAGTCCATGATAGAGTACTGTATGTCGTTCTGGGAGCCTCATTACAGGAAGGATGTGATTGTACTGGAGGGGGTTGCAGAGGAGATTCACCAGGATGTTCCCTGGAATGGAGCATATCAGCTATGGGGAGAGGCTGGATAAGCTCAGGTTGTTTACTTTTGACAGAGAGGCTGAGGGGGATGTGATTCAGAAGGATACGTTAACAAGGGGCATGGACAGGGTGGATAGACAGTAGCTGTTCCTTTTAGTCAGAGGGTTAAGAACAAGGGGGCACACCTTAAAGTGAAGAGTTTGACGTTCAGAGAGGATTTAAAGATTACTTTTCATTCACCCAGAGGGTTTTGAGGTCTGGAATGTACTTCCCGAGAGGGGAGTTATCATGGCTAACCTCTCAATAGTTAAGTGTACTTGGACGAGCACTTGGAAGTGTCATAACATTCCAGGCTATGTGCCTGGTGTTGGAAAGTGGGACTAATATAGATCGTGCTGTATTTCTGTTGGTACAGAGGCTATGCTCCTGTGCGTGTATAATGTGGAGCTGAGCAGCTTAAGAAAGAAATTGATAGGTTTCTGAAGATAATGTTCACAAAGGTTATAACAGTGAACTGTTACAGTTTGTCAAATTATGACAATGTGAGAAGTATGACAAAACAGTGCGGGTTCCTTTTAGTTTGAAACCAGAGAATGGAGAATGGGAAACAGGGAAATGGCAAAACTATGAATCCACGACTTCAGTTCTGTCTTCACAGAACTTTCTGACAATATCAGGAAAACCAATTCCGGTATGGAAAACGAAATAGTACATGGAACATCGAACATAGTAATTAAATGGTTTAGGAACAATTATTGAGGCTGAAAATAATGGTCATAGACAACACTAACATAGATTTATGAAATGGGAATCATGTATGAGAAACAGACTGGGAGACAAATGAAAGAGAAGCAATGGATGTACAATATGTGGATTTTCGGAAAAAATTTGGTAAAGCTCCAAGCCCAGTTTGCAAAATCAAATCTTAGTGGAATGGGGCGAATATATGGCCATGTTTCTAGAATGGGACAGCTGGCAGGAGACAGTGAATAGAAATAAACAGACTTGTGAAGCAACAGCCTGACATTGTATTTAAGGTAAGATTCTGTGAGTATGACTATGTCCCAGACTCCCCATCACCTTCCCCGGATACCTCCTGTTTCACCAGCAGGACAGACAAAGCAGAAGTGGTGGCACAGTGGGATACAGTTAGAAGGGAATTGCTCTGGAAGTCCTCAACAGTGACTCTGTATCCCATGAACTCTCATGGCGTTAGTTTACACATGGGAAAGGAAGCCTCCTGCTGATTACCATGTACCAGCCTCTCCCAACTGATGAGTCAGTACTCCTCCATGCTGACCAACACTTGGAGGAAGCACTGAGGGTGGCAAAGGCACAAAATGTACTCTGGGTGGAGGATTTCAATGTCCACCACCAAGAGTAGCTCAGCTACAGCATTACTGATTGAGCTGGTTGGGTCCGAAAGGAAATAACTTCTCAACTCGGTCTGCAGCAGGTGGTGAAGGAACCAACAAGAGGTAAAAGCCATATTTGACCACAGCCTTACTAATCTGCCAGTTACAGAAGTATCTGTCCATGACAGTATCGGTAAGAGTGACCACTGCATAGTCATTGTGGAGACAAAGTCACCCCTGCACATTGAGAATAACGTCCACAATTTTGGGTGGTACTATCACCGTGCTAAATAGGACAGACTTTTAACAGATCTAGCATCTCAAGTCTGGGCTTCCATAACGTGTTGTGGGTCATCAATAGCAGCAGAATTTTACTCCCACACAGCCTCATGGTCTGGCATATCCCCCTAACAACAATTACCATCAAGCCAGAGGATCAATCTTGATTCAATGGAGTGTGCAGGAGGGGAGGAGCAGCACCGGGCATACCTGAAAATGAGGTGTCTGCCTGATGAATTCACCAACAGGACTGCTTGTGCACCAAACAGCACAAGCAGTAAGTGATAGACAGAGCTAAGTGATCCCACAAGCAACGGATCAGATCTAAGCTCTGCAATCCTTCCACATCTAGTTGAGAATAGTTATGGACAATTAAACAAGTCATCGGAGGAGGACATTCCACAAGTATCCCCATCCTTAATGGTGGAAGAGCCCAGCACTTCAGTGAAAAAGATAACATTCATGCATTCGCAACAATCTTCAGTCAGAAGCGCTGAGTGGATGATCCATCTCGGCCTCCGCCAGTGACCCTCAACAATTCAGTTACCAGTCATCAGCCAATTTGGTTCAGTCCACACGATATCCAGATTCAGTTGGAGACACTGGATACCTCAGAGGGTACATACCCTGACAACATTCTGGCAATAGTCCTGAAAAGTTGTTCTCTAGACCTTGTCACTGCCCTAGCTAAGCTGTTCCAATCCCGTTACAACAACATTTCCCCAATTACGTCGAAAATTACCCGAAGTATCTCCTATGCATAAAAAGCAGAACAAATCCAATCCGGCCAATACCACCCCATCAGTCTACTCTCAATCATCAGTAAAGTGGTGGAAGGTGTCAGTGCTTTTAAGCAGCACTTGCTCAGCAATAACGTGGTCAATGAAGTCCAGTTTGGCTCCACCAGGGTCACTCAGCTCCTGACCTCATTACCTTGGTCCAAATATGGACAAAAGAGCTGAATTCCAGAGGTGGGGTGAGAGTGACAGTCCTTTAATACAGGGCTGTCTTCGCCCAAGTGTGGTATCAAGGGGCGTAAATAAAACCGGAATCAATGGGCATCAGGGGCAAACTCCCCGCTGGTTGGAATCATACCTGACACGGAGGAGGGTGGTCATGGTTGATAAAGGCCAGTCAACTCAGCTCCAGGACAAGTCTGGAGGAGTCCCTCGGGCAGTGACCTCAGCCCAAACATCTTCAGGGCTGCTTGATCAATGACCTTGCCTTTATTCTTAGGTCATAAGTGGGGTTGGTTGCCAATGATTGCAAAATGTTCAGCAACATTTGTGGATCCTCAGATACTGAAGCAGTCTATGTCCAAATGCAACAAGATCTGGACAGTATCCAGGCTGACAAGTGGCAAGTAATATTCATGTCACACAAATGCCAGACCGTGACCATCACCACTAAAATACAATCTAACCTGCCCCTTGGCATTTAATGGTGTTACCATCACTGAATCCACAGTGGACGGTTCAACAAGGCAGCTCACTACCACCTTCTCAAGGGGCAACTAGGGACAGGCAATAAATTCTGGCCCAGCCAAATACACCCTGCAGCACAGTGAGGTCTGAACCCACAAGGCAATACTGGGAATGGCATTCACACGCTGCCCAGTGTACATAGACCTACCAAGTGGGGAGCTGTAACATTGCAAAGGATCTGGATCTCCCTGAAGACCAGTCACTGAAAGTAATATTGCAGGAGCAGAAAGCAGTTAGGAAGATCAATGATGTGCTGACCTTCATTTCAGGGGGATTTGAATCCAGGAGTAAGGGTGTCTTACTGCAGCTGTAGAGGGCTTTGGTGAGACCCTATCTCAAACATTGAGCAGTATTCTGTGCAGATTTGGTCTCAGTACATAATAAAGGACAAACCTGACATTGAGGGGGAGCAGTGAAGGATGACCAGACTGATCTTTGTGATGACAGGCTTGTTGTGGGAGCAGAGTTTGGGGCGACTGGGCCTGTATTCCATGGGGTTTAGGAAAATGGGTGGAGATCTCAGTGAGATATATAAAGCTCTGACCGGGTGAGATGGATTGGAAGCAGGGATAATAATTCCCCTGGCTGTGGTGTCTAAAACAAGGGTCCACATTATTAGGTACAGACAGACCATTCTGCAATGAGATGACAATAAATGTCTGCGCTCAGCGACTGGTGAACCTGGGGAATGCGCTCGAACCTGGAAGCCAAGACACTGAATATCAATAAGGATTTAGAGACAGTAAAGGAATGGTGGGAGAGAAGGAGAACGATATGGAAATAAAGGGCCAGGTATCATTATATTGAATTGGGTAGCAATATCGACAGACCAAATGGACTACTGCACATCCCATTTTGTAGCTTCCCAAGGTTAATCACAAGCTCTCAGATGTTAGGATGGAGGTCTCTGCAGGGTCAACAGGACTGTGTTTCTCATTCCCTTTTTCCGATACTGAGGCTGGGGCCGGGTGTCCTGTCTGGTTTTATCCTTTAGACCTCGGAACAGTTTGATACAATAGAATGTCTTGTTTGGCGGATTCAGAGACCATTGCAAAGTTGATCACATGTCTGTGTGTCTGCAGTCACGTTTAGGCCAGACAGGAAAGCACGGGAGATTCACATCCTGAAAGGACATTTGTGAAGCAAATTGGTGTGTACAATCGACATTGGCTTCAAGGTCACTATTTACGGACACCAGATTTTGCATCTTAATATTTTGTCAATTGTGTTTAACTTCCACCAGCTGCCAGAGCATTAGCCTGGTCTGGATTAGTAATCCAGTGACCTTTCCACAGCTGCACCATCTCTACATGGGGACCTATCTGAAATCATACTGAGCAGGTTATTTCTGTGCTGCTTGATAACTCTGTCAAAAAGAACTCCCACCAATTTGACTGTCGAGGTGGGACTGAGGGGGAGGTAACTGGCCAGATTGTAATTATAATCCTTTTAGGAACTGGACATAATTGAGTAATTTTCCACATTACCTGGTAGATGTCAGAGTTGGAGCTGGAATGAAAGCGCTTCCCCAGGGACACGGCTTGTTGTGCAGCACAAGTCTTCAGTCCTATTACAGGAATGGGGTCAGGGACCATTGCCTTTTTCGTACGTACTGTGTTCAGCTGTTTCTTCATGTCACGTACAGCAAATCGAATTGGTTGAAGACGGGCATCTGTGATTCTCTGGCTATCATGGCGAGGGTGAGGTGGATCATCAACTCCACACTTCTGGCTGAGGGTGGTGCAGATACCACATCCTGGTCTTTTACACTGATGTGCAGAGCTGTTCAATTATTTAGGATGGGGATATTTGTGGAGTCCTTTCCTTCGTCATTTGTTTAATTATCCATCACCATTTATGACAGAATGTGACAGGATTGCGGAGCTTCGATCAGATCTGTTTGTCAAGTGTGGTAGCTTTAATGGGTGAGCATCAGGTTTAGGTTCACGTGGTTCTGACCCTGTCATGTTCACTCACAGTCATTACTGAAACATAGATCGTATTGATGGTAATGGCAGACTGAGGAAATTATCCGAGGCTAAAAGTTACAGGTTGTGGTTGAATGCTGTTTAGCTTCTGCTGCTGTAGTCTACAGCACTACATAAATACGCAGTTTTGAGCTGCAATATCTGCAATGCAATTCTGCTGTCTGTCCCTTAGTTCACATCGAGACCCATTCACCCATCAGTCATGTACTCAGTGACCTACTCTGGTTTCTGATGTGGTAACACTTCCATTTTCATACTGTCATTCTGCTGAGGGTCTCTTCCCGGGTCATGCTTTCAATCTGACACATTCTGCAAAACCAATTAACTGTTTTTAATTCAATAGTTTAATTCACCTGAATTATTTTCCTTGAGTAATACCATTTTCTGTGTTTAAAGTGAATGTGTTTCCTCTGTTTCTCTCCCTGACCATGATTAAGAGCTCTGTAATATCACTGATGCCAGCCTTATGTAGTTTCAGAGCCAATGAATTCTCTGGATTCCCAATAATCTTCACCACATTGTATGTTTGCTCTTTTGGTTTGATGCCTTATCACTCATGACTGCCTTGTCCTCCCATGAGTATGTTTCATCTCCTTTGGGAGAATTTCTGATATCCTCCGAAATATCCCCAGAAATTCCTGCTTTTGCTGCTCCATGGTCTGCCCTGCTCAGCTCCCCTTCCAATTAACTCTGGCCAGCTCCTCCCACATGCCTTTGAAGTTACATTGCTCAATTATAATCACATTACATCTAGAAGAGAGCAATTGATATAAACCGAAAGAAGGAGCTTTGAGAGAAGGGACGCAAAGAATAATTGGTAATTTTCTTAACTAGATACAAAGAGAGAAAGGGCGAGACAACATATATGAGGGAAAGAATGAGGGACAACATAGATGAAAGAATTAGATGTACATCTCTCAATGTTTTGGCAATTCCTGTGTGCTGTGGTCCTTTGTACAGTGCATGGACAACAGAGTAATGTGTTCAAATGCTGGCTCTGATGTCAGAATGTTTATTTCCAATAATATGACAGACACTAGCTTTGAAAAGAACCCAACAGGCCAATATATTGAATTCTGGTAGAAAGGGGATTAACTGAAATAAGTTGGGAAACCAGAAGCAAGAATTTATAACACACATCCTGATAAGAAGGAGAGATTGGAGTAGAGAATTCTAGAAAAGAAGGGAACGTTGAGAGAAGGGGAAACATATCACTTTAGATGAGGATCAGATAATATTTTATAAATTTTATACATCATTTGCATCACTTTTTGTTAACTGTGTCTCCATTGTTCATTTAGAATGTGTTGTGTACATATAAAAAATGTTACATATCTGCACACACACATTAATTAAAAAGTCTGTATAAAATCATTTTTCGCCATTGAAACTGTCCCGTTGTCATGTTACCAGGCTACACGAACACCAGCTGTCCACCAAAAGACATGACCCATTATCACTATGTTCCATACATACAGACAAAGAAGGGCACCACTTTGATTGGGACAATGCACACACATACTAAGACACGCAAGGATGTTCTTAGAGGAATGGCAGTCTGAACAGAAGTCCATCAATAAACGCATCAATTTAGATCCTGTCTACCTTCTCTTGTAAAACAAACGAACTGGAAATGACATCACCCATCTTAAGAACCCAAGACCTATAAATAGAGAGGCGCAACATACCACCAGCACTTCAGCAGAGACTCTCACTGATGATGTTACCTAGTCATAGTGTCGAATTGTCAGAAAACACACCTTCAAGCACAGCGAGCTAACTTGCATATATAAAAACTGTTATTTTTCTTTTATTAGTGGAATTTGGGAGTTCTTTGTCACTCATGTATTAACAGATTACGAGGTGAGGTGAGCTTTTTTCGGTTTGTGGTTTTAATTAACAGAAGGGCTCGAAATAGATGTCTTTACAGTTTGGGGCCCTGCTGTAAGGGACTTGGACAGATTTGAACAGATTTTGGGTACAAAATGTCCCAGCAAATTCCAACACGTTGCAATTAGTGACCTAGATCTTCAAATAAAACCAGTCGGAAAATCTGTTCAATTTTGTTTACTGGTGCTTGTTTCAATTAAAAGTGAGGGAAATGGCTTTTAACATTACTAAAGAGGTTCCCAAATTTGCCAAGAAAGTTTGCAAAGACATTTTTTAGAATTAGCAAATAGGTTGGAATTGGGTTTAACCAGGGACAAAAGGAAACCAGAAATTATAATGGAGTTGGTCAAGTACTTTGATGTATCAAAGAAACAGACAACTGCAGTCGAGTTAGAAAGAACTTAAATTGCAGATATGGCAACTGAAGTTAGAAGATAAAGGAAGAGACGGAAACAGAGAGAGAAAAAAGAGAAGGAAAGGAAAAAGAAAGAGAGAGGGGATTTGAGATTCAGAAGTTGGGAATTAGACAAGAAAGTTAAATTAACAGGATGGAGATGAAGGGAGAACGTCGGGATGTATACAACTATGTTAGTTCCTTGCCATATTTCGGAGAGAAAAATGTCAAAACCTTTTTTATTTCATTTGAAACAAATGACTCGGCAGATTACGTGTCCAGTGAACTTGTGGGTAATGCTAGTTCAGACTACGCTGGTGGGCACAGCTGTTGAGGCATGTGCAGCGCTATCAGATGAGGGATCAATAGATTATGCAGATGTCAAATTGGCTATTTGATTGGTTATGAATTGGTACCAGAAGCATATAGACAGAGGTTCATAAAAATAGAGACGGAACCAGGTCAGACTTATTATAAGTTTGAAAGAATTAACTACAGTCATTTTGATAGATGGGTGCTGGACTTAAAAATAGATAAGACCTGTGAAGCTCGAAGGGAGGTTATTCTGCTGGAGAAGTTTAAAGACTTACTTCCAGAGATGGTAAGAATTCATGTGCACGAACAGAAAGTTCAAGAAGCGAGAAGCGCGACAGAAATGGCAGGTAAATATGCATTGGTGCATGAGATGAAATTTAGCGTCCAGGAGAATTTTCATGCTATAAGGGATAGAAATTGGGAGAAGGGAAGTTCACACATTACAAAGCGAACAGTAGGGCACAATAGTTTACCACAGGTGAAAAAAGAAGCCCAAAGGGGTTGAAAGGAGGTGAAAGGCCTCAGGTGTTCTCAGTATAAGGGAGTGGAACACATAAAATGACAGTGCTGATGGTTTAAGGAGGGCACTGGGAAAAGGTGCTTTCACTGCAGTAAGCTGGGACACACTGTGATGGTCGTTGAAGGAAGGCACTTTGGGGAAAGATGTGGCAGAAGAGGCTAAGCCCAGTGGCATTAGTGAAACTGGTAAAGGAGACCCCAAGTAGAGCTGAGGAGCTGCAGGAGAGTGCACAGCCGAGGCAGGGGCTCGGTATGGAGTCGGTACCTGATCTCTGAAAGAATTCACCTCTGTAGATAAAGTTTACTCTGAAAGCTCAGGAGGAGAAGGACAAGAAGTTATAATTTTGTGAGATATGGGATCTGCTCAGTCTCTAATAGTTAAGAAGTGAGGGGCCGGAAAAGCACAAAAGATCTGGTAGCATCCAGACAGCAGGACAATCGAATATCAGGCAGAAACCGATTGTCAGGAATGGCGTGGGGGAGACAAGGGGGCTGAAAGATAAATACGAGGGTAGTAGCTGGGCTGGTGGGACGGTCACTGGGAAGGCAATAAGAAGATGTAGGTGGGAGTAATAGTGATATATCAGTTTGGAGGGTGGAGTCGGTAGGTGGGAAGGAAGCTGGCCAGTTAGGGCGGTTCACAAGGGCAGTGCTAGATTGAATGGTTCAATCTGGCAGAGGTTGGGGGAGGGGAGATTTGGAATTTGGTGAAGTCAACGTGGATGATGGTTCTAGTTTGAGGGTTCTAGTTGTCCTACCACCTATCCACAACACCCTCCTCTCCGAGCTATCACCATCACACCCCACCTGCGTCTACCTCTTGCCTTCCAAGCTATCTTACACCCAGCTCCACTCCCACTCTCCTATTTATTTCTCGCCCCCTTCCCCCTCCCTTACCTCCCACTTTCCTGATGAAGAATTTATGCCTGAAACGTCAACTCTTCTGCCCCTCAGATGCTGCCTGGTTGGCTATGCTTTTCCAGCCCCACACTTTTCAACTCTCATCTCCAGCATCTGCAGGCCTCACTTTCTCTCGGCCTCGAATAGTGAGAGATGAAAGTATTTTCACTCTTTCTGACATATTAATCAAGATCGTAACAATTTGTGGAATGGGGTTAGAAATTAAGTATTCCCTTGTGTAACATCATGATGGAATGCCAAATCAAGGTTGGGGAAGTAACAGTGACAGTGAGTAACAGAGTGTCATTTCCAGGAATACAGTTTATTCTTGTGAACGATTTAACAGGATCCAAGGTGGGAGTGGCACCTCTTGTATTGGAGAAGGCAAAAGGAAAACTAGGGAATTGGGGAGTTAAAAGAAAAATACCCAGAATTTTTCCAGACTGTATAGTGACAAGATTCCACTGTCATAAGTTAGAGCAGGAAGGAAAACCGTAATAAAAAGCCAAAGGAGTTGATGCTCGATAAACTGACCCCCTGTTTGATGTCACGGTGCAGGAAAAACCTGAACAGGCAGAGGGTCAGTCAGAGGGGTTTAGTCCAGAAAGGCTAATGGACTTACAACAGATATCTACACACACATTCACACACACATACACATGCACACACACAGAAAAGGAATCAAAATATATTGTCGAACGTTGTTAACTTAAAGATAGAATGCGAAAATTGAAATGGAGACCCCGATAGTTTAGTGCAGAAGGGAAATGGGCCGCAGTGCACCAGATTGTTTTTGAGGTAGCGTACAGTGTTACGGGTAGCACATAAAATAACTGCAGGGGGTCACCTTGGTGTACAGAAGAATCAGGTTAAGGTACAGAGGCATTTCTAGTGGCCTGTAATGCACACAGACGTGATTATTTTTTGACGTACATGTCAAACATTCTAAATGGTAGGTAAGTCACAGGCAGTAATAAAGCCAGCACCTTTGTTACCAATTCCTGCATTCGAAGAACATTTCACGTAGGTTATGATTAGTTGTGTAGCTCCCCTATCTAAAATAAAAGTGGAAACTAATATTTGCTAACCATAATGGATGTGTCTACCAGATTTCCAGAGGCAGTTCTATTATGGAGTGTTAAGTTAAAAGGGAGGTGGAGGAGTTGGTAGCTTTCTGTACTCACTGTGGGCTCCGCAGAGAGATTCAGTCATACCAAGGTCTCATTTTACCGCTCAGCTGTTTAAGGAAGTCATGGATACCTTAGGCAAACAGCAGTTCAAATTAAGGGCGTTGCATCCTAAATCCCAGGGAGCCTTGGAAAGTTAGCATCAGACACTGAAGACCATATTAACAGTGTACTGTCAGGATTACCGGAATGATTGGAATGAAGGTGTCTCATTGAATTGTTTGCCATTATATAAAAATTATTTGCCCCAAATAAATCTACTCAGTTTACTTCCATTGAGTTAATATTTGAAGTGAGAGGTCCTTTGGAATTAATTGAATATAAATTGACAGGACCAAAGTCAGAGATCTCACACTCGGATTATGCATGTGAGGTGAGGGAGAGATTAGATGGAGTAGGTGAGTTCGCTAAACAGTACCTGAAGAGCACAGCATAGAATGAAGCACGTGGCAGATAAAAACTCTGAAATTTTGACGATTTCCTGTGGGGATGACGTATTAGTATTGCCACCAGTGATAGGAATTCCCTTCAAAGCCAGGTTTAGTGACTCAGGCACAGAGTTATGGTCAGATGAACAAATTGTGTAGTTTATCTGTATGATGTAGTGACCTTTAGCAAGTGATTGAAAGCTCACACTTTACAGTTGGCAGAGCATGTTGAACGATTACAAGAAGCAAACTTGGTAATAAACTTAAAGAAAACAGAATTCACGATGGCTGAGGTGACGTTCTTGGGACATTACATTGGACATGGAAGGTTGACCCCATGGAACACAAAAACGAAGGGCTTTGTGGAATTTACACAACCATCCTCGAAGAAAGAGGTGCTTCGATTTTTGGAACTGATTGGATTGTATCGGAAGTTTGTTGCAAACTTCAGCAGCGTATTGGCACCACTGATGGACTTAGTAAAGAAGAACACAGAATTGTGGTGGACAGAAAAATGCCAGGCGGCATTTGAGAATTTTAAAGCAGGATTAATCACCACACCAGTTTTAGCTACACCAAATATTTTGAAACCCTTTGAAAATTGTGTTTGATGCTAGGGATATCGGGGTCGGAGATGTATTGATACAGAAAGAGGATGATGGAATTGAATGGCTAAAAAACTCAATATCCACCAGAAAAAAATGCAACATCTCCATTATTGAAAAAGAATGATTATGTTCCACACTGGCCTGACAATATTTTAATGTTTATATGACAAACAAATTGTCAGAGATGGTTGTGGACAACGACAAATCTCTCGCATTTTTTGGAATATTTAAAGACCAGAATATGAGACTATTTCATTGGATTCTTACCTTACTGACTTTAAACTCACAAAATGTACATGCTGTTGCTCCTACAATGCGATAGCAGATGGGTTTTCGCGGATTTAAAGGAAAGCAGTGTAGATAAGATTTGACTTATTCCAGTGTTGTATTGGTGTGCAGAATTAATATGAATGATATAACTGAGATTAATACTTTTGTATTTCATATAATTGGGATTAAGAATTAGAGGAAAAGAAATGTAGCCATCTTTTCATTCTGCTGGTTCGCTTTATTTTCTGAAGCAGGAAGATGTTATGAAGCCAAAAACATGTATGGGCACTTTAAGACAGATCGGGTTTTGTTGAATAGAAATTAAAGCCACAGATGCCACCTAAAGGTCACACTGTTCCACATGTCACCATTAGCTGAGAAATGGATACTTGAGTTTTGGTTGCTGTTTTGACAGCCATCCAAACGCAACCAAAGAGGTTAAATAATGCTTAGGATACAAGAAACCAACAGAATTTGAATATTATTGTTTGGACAGCTGGACAGCAATCAAATTATGAGAATTATTGTATCATGGGGCGTATATAAATCCAGCATTTTGAACACTGGTGGGAGAGCTACTGCCATCCAACAGCAGAGTAACTGCTGTAGAGCAGGAGTGCTAACTGACCATCCCAAATACTCTCTATCAAAGATATATGTTCATGTAAACCTACTTGCAATAGAAACAACATGACCCAGGGAGATCAGTAGCTGGAAGAGTGAACATAGCGGGGAAGATGGAGACTGTATGGTCTTGAGATTTTAATGTTTCATATGTGGGTTGTTGGAACAGCATATTTTTACAGAGTTGGAGTCAGATAGTAAGTAGGTAAGAAAAGAGGGGCTTGTATTCGTGAATAGTTGTTGTTTAGTGTTCACTATTAAAGTTAAGAAACTAACTTCATAATTTTTGTTTAAATAGTGGAATATAGGTGATCTGTGTCACTCATATTTTAACAGATTACAAGGTGAGGCGAGCTTTTCTGGGTGTTTGGGTTTAATTAACAGAGGGGTTCGACTCCACCTTGTAAATGTCCATCCACGTTAACCCCATTTCCCTGCAGTTGGCCCATATCCTTCCAGTCCTTTCCTATCCACATATTTATCAAAATGTTTTTGAAATGTTGTTAATGTACCCCCCTCAACCATATCTGCTGGCAACTCATCCACGTACCAGCCCTCTGTATAAAGAAGTGGCCCCTCAGGTTCCCTTTTATTCCTTCCCCTTTAACCTTAAACCGATCCCCTCTAATCCTCGATTCTCTACACCTTGGAAAAAGACAGAGAGCATTAACCCTTCCATACCCCTCGTGATTTTGTACAGCTCTATAAGGACTCCCTCAGTTTCTTACCCGCTAAAGAAAAGGTCCTAGCTTGTCCAATCTCTCCCTGTAACTCAGACCATTGGGTCCTGGCAATGTCCTTGTAAATTTCTTCAGCACTCTTTATAATTTAATAACATCCTCCCCATAACAAGGTGACAAAGCTGAACACCATACTCCAAGGGCAGCCTTACCAAAGTCCGGTGTAACTGCAACATAAATTCCCAACTTCTATACTCAATATCCTGCCTGATGAAGGCCAATGTGCCAAAAGCCTTCTTCACTGCCCTGTCTACCTGTGACTCCACTCTTAGAGAACCGTGCACCTGAACACCAAGGTCCCTCTGCCCACTGCACCCCTTAAGACCCTCCCATTCACCATGAATCTCCTCCTTGATTTGAGTTTCCAAAATGCAAGACCTCACGCTTCTATATTAAATTCAATTTGTCATTTCTCGGCCCACTTCCCACCTGATTAAGGTCCTGATGCTTATTTCTGATAAACTTCCTCACTGATTATGCTCCCACGTACTTTAGTATCATCTGCAAACTTACTAATCATACCTTGTACATTCTCAACTAAATCATAGATAACAAACAGCAATGGACCAAGCCTCCGGTCTGACAAGCATCCTTCCACTAAACCCTTTGCTTCCTACCATCAAGCCAACTGTGTATCCAATTGGCCAGTTCCCCCCGCATTCTACGAGATGTAACCTTCCTGAATAGCCTGCCATGTGGAACCTAATCAAAGGCCTTACTGAAATCCATCGAGAATATGTCTATCACTCTGCCCTCATCAAACGTCCTGGTAACTTCATCAAAGGACTCTAAGAAATTTGGGAAGCATGATCTCCCACTCACAAGTCTATGCTGACTGCTCCGAATCAAACCCTGTGTAAGTAATGGGTGCAGACAATGGTACGCTGTCCTTCATTGTAAGATGATCTGAGTACATAAGTAAAGCCATCTTCCTGCTGTTGTAGAGCCTTGCTGAGAGAGCATATGGGGCACTCTGGACAGATTTGATCTCCTTTGAAAGGAATGATCTCCTTACCACAGACACGGGTGATGGTAACATGAGGATAGAGTAAAGAAGCTGAGTGTTTAATCTGTAGAGCTGTGAGAGACGAAGAAATGGTGATGCTGAAACACGAGGAGTGGCAGCGATCTCTTATTTCCAAAAGAGACATTGATAGGGAGAGAAATTCCATACTTTACTCAGGATTGATTGGTTTGATTGATTGCCACGTGTACCTCAGTCCAGGGAAACACTTTGCTTATGAGTAGTGGGGGAAGATCATAGTAAGCATGGCCAGACAGATCATAGTGTGGAAATAGACTTGGACAGAGTAAGGCATACAGGATGCACTGAACTGGACGTGCACTAGACAAGGTCAACATGAACAAGATCAGCATTATTTGAACTTAGAGAGTCCATTCATCAGTCTAACGTGACTTTCCTAATTAACTCTCCCCATGTTATCGTGCAGTCGGCGAGTGAACCCTGTACTGAACGTCAGGTTGCTTACAATCCCCAACAGCAGCCACAATACCTTCCGTCTGAAACAGGTAGCCATTCCCACCAGCTTCTGACCGACATAGAGAACACCAGGCCGTCTTTGTGGAGATGGAAGATGCCTTCTTGAGACTTCACACAAGACATATGGCTTCCCTGCCCACCTCTAGAAAACCACGTTAAAGTCCCACATGTGTATCATAAACAACGGAGCCAAGAGAAACAACGTGGAACAGTCTGTCTGTGCAGCCTCTGCCCCACTTGTTCATCATCTTCGTGCATCAATTCGGAGACACTTAAGACTGCCGATGCTGGAGATCAGAGTAGAGCATCAATTGCTGATAAAGCACAGCGGGTCAGGCAGCATCCGAGGACCAGGAGAATCGACCATTCAGGAATAAGACATTCATCAGGAATCAGCAAAAATTACCTCATTCTGCCCCCGTGTAAGTGCATTGAGGTGGGAATGGCCTCCTACTGTTCCTGTGTAAGTGACTCAAGGGAGAGATTGGCTTCAACCTCGTCCGATTGGACAGGGCCAAGGGCCTGACTGGTTAACCCTGGTTCCTGTTTGACAGCTCATTGTGCTGACTAGTGTGACAATGTTGCAGGTTTAAGAGGTTATTTTGTCCTGGTTTATTTTATGAGAGAGATTGAACGATTGTTGCCAAGCTGGCTAGTTAAGACCACTTGAGTAACAGCCAGGGAGTCCTTAGGTTAATTTTAATGCAGCCTGAATGGGTGTGGCCAGCTCTCACAGATTAGGATCTCTGAGTTTTGGTTTCTCAGGAACATTAGAAACTATTGGGGTCTCTACAGAGTTGGAAGCTTCAGTGAATGTCTCCTGGCTGCTACTCTCTCTGAAATTCCTCTTGATACTGTTTTTAATTCTTGGATTGGAGAAATGTTTGTGACAATCTGTGTCTGAATATTTCTTTTTGCCAAGGGGCTGTGTTTATGGGATTTCCCGATATTGGAACAGTTCATCAGTACTAGTTCCTAGATGTATTATTCTCTTAAAATATCCAATAGAATTGCGTTATTCTAAATTCCTCTTCTTTGGTTTCATTTTCTCTTTCGTGTTTAAGTAGATGGTGTTTTGCCTCACACCGAGTAGTTTGACCAGTCACATTGCATCTGGAACAGACACTTTACATTTCCTTTAAAATAAGAAAACATTAGAATCTAGGCTACCGCCTTCAAATATTTTCGAGTGGCTCTGGTGAGCTCCATCACACTAGACTCCTTCTCTTCCTGAGTAATAGGGTGGAGGCACTGAATGGGCTGTCCCTGTTCTTCTCCAATCGTGTCAATGGGCTGAATGGCTTCCTCATATTCCTGTGAAACCAGCGTGAGGTGCTGAATGAACCCTTGTTTTACTGTGGCAATGTGCAGTGTCAGGCAGTGCTGTTACATGAATGTTACCGACACTTTAACAGCACAAGTCTCAATGGAGTCTGGATCCTGCTAGTTACAGACAAAGACCAGTTCAGGAGGTGACGGGGGACAAAATGTTCTGAACATTGTGGAATCTTCAGCGACCATCCCCACTTCTGATCTTATGGTGGGGAGGGTGGGGGCGGGGAGACATTGATGAAGCAGCTGAAGATGTTTGTGAAGAGGAAGCTACCCTGAGGATCTCCCACAGAGGTGACCCAGGACTGAGATGATGTTCATCTTCCTTTGTGCCATGTTTGACCCCAAACTCTGGAGAGTTTACTCTGATTCCCATTAAGTCCAGTTTTTTTCAACTCCTTTATGTAAATAAAAGTCAACAACTGCCTTGATATCAGGGCCAGTCATTTTTATCTGAACCCTTGAGCCAACCTCTTTTGTTCATATCAATAGGCCATGGTATAGGAACAACACGTGTTTTCTTCAAACAAATGGTATTGAATGTCAGGATTTCTCTTCTCAAGAAAGTTAGGGACCAAGACGACTGAAAGTGTTTGAAGAGGAGGTAGATGGATATTGACCTGTCAGAGAGTTGAGGGCGATGAAGAATTGGGTATTGAAGAGGATTTCAGACCGAGAGCAGATCAGTCACGATCTTAGTGAAGGGCAAGGCAGGTTTGGGGAGTGAATGACCTGCCCCTGTTTCTGATGTTCTCCCATTCTGTTATTGGAAAGTTAGTGGGTGTTATTTTCATGGAAGTTCTGTTATTGAATGTTGCTGTCAGGGAGACCAGATGATTTTGTGAACCATCTCTGGGTGAGGTATGGGGGCTGTATTCTCAGTGAATTTGGGTCTGCAACATGACCAACAAATGGAGCACAAGTTGCAGAGAGGGGAAGCTCTGTAAAGAGAGATGAGGGGCCTCTTTCATACCCAGCCTGGGCTTTCCAATTACATTTCCCAAATCACCTCAAACCGTGTGGGACAGTCTTGAAGGGTCGAATGGTCTCCTCTGTTTCTGTGCACCAGGTTATAGGAGTAAGTAACCTCCAACTGCTCCTGTCTAGCAGGTTTGAGGGGCTGAATGGAACACAGGAACATGGGACTGAGGAGCAGGAGTGGGTCATTAGATAGTTTTAGCCTTCTCCACCAGGCACTAAAATTGTAGCTGATCAGATTGGGGTCTCAGCCTCACTTTCCTGTCTGCGTCCCATTATGCATGACTCACTTCTCTGTCAAATATTTACCTAACGCAGCTTTCAATCAACATGAACATCAAGGCACGATAAACATCCAGCGAAGAGAATTATGACTTTAAAGGTCCTTTCAGAATTTTTTGTCATCCCTCTTGAAGACTCAGAGAGTCATGCAGAATGGAAACAGACCCGTTAGTCCAATCTGTTCACTCCGATCAGATATCAAATCTGATCCAGTCCCATTTGCCAGCATTTGGTAAATATCCCTCTTCTTTCAGATACTTTTTAAATGTGCGATTGTAACCACCTTCACTACTTCCTCTGACAGCACTTTCTGTACACACACCACTCTCTGTGTGAAACATTTATCTTCATGTCCCTTCTAAATCAATCCTCCTCACCTTCAACCTATGCCCTCTTGTTTTGGAACACCCGATCCTGGTGGAGCAGAGTGTGTTAAACACTTTCTTAACCCCACTATCTATATGAGATGCAAATTTTAAAGAATTAAACCTGACGGCCTAGGTTTTCTGTACTACAGCACTGCCAAAGGCCCAGCTTTTAATTGTTTAGGTCCTGTTCTTGTTTGATTTACCAAATCCAATGCCTCGCATTAATTCAAACTAAACTCCATCTGCCACCCCTCAGCCCAGTGTGTGATATTACTGCCACCTCCCCCTAGCATCACGCAGCAATACCCATAAAGCTGGAACATTATTCTCCTGTGTGTTTGTTCATCAGACTGTTCTGAGATGCTGGGACATACCTCTGCAACAGGCAGGACTCGAATCCAGGCCTTCTAGTCCAGAGCTAGGCACACTACCACACAAGTTCAGGAATTGGAATCAAATCCAGAGCTCTGGCTCAGAGAGAGGGACACTACCCAATACAACTACCATACTCAGATTTTGGGTCATATTTTAGTGCCCATTTTCAGTTCGGTGTGGATGATTATAATCAGGTTGCCATTACTGAATTACAAAAAACACTTTGTATTATTATATTTGTCTCAACTGTAGGATATTGAGTCTATATGCTATGCTATCGAAATTAACTATGACCATCTTTAATTGCTATTATCTGAAGTCTGCAATATTAAGGAAAGAAATCCTGCAGACACACTCTGCGCAATGAAGGGTCTCAAATAGATATTTATTACTGAACCCCAGAGACGAAGGAAGAGCTTAATTTCTGGTCCCAAAATACCGATCACTCTTACCCACCTCTAACGTGCGACTGCCCTCTTCTTAAAACCATGAAGTGACACCAGGCCGGTGATTATTGCCCAGTCTCTCCTCCCCACTGACTGTATCTGCAATCTGTCCCTCCTCCCCCTAACCACACAAGGCAAACCAAGCTCAGGGTCTTAGTGAAACTCAAGGCTGGAGTGTGCAGGCACTCTGGAGAGGGGGATGGGCATTTTAAAATTGAAGGAGGAGGGGGAGGTGGCAGTAATATCACACACTGGGCTGAGGGGTGGCAGATGGAGTTTAGTTTGGATTAATGCGAGGCATTGAATTTGGTAAATCAAACAACAGCAGGACCTATAAAATTAAAAGTAGGGCCTTTGGCAATGTTGTAGAACAGAAATCCAAGGGCGTCAGGTTTAATTCTTTAAAATTTGCATCTCATATAGATAGTGTGGTTAAGAAGGTGTTTAGCACACTTGTCTTCATTGATCAGACCTTTGAGTATCAGAATTGGGACGTCATGTTGTGGTTGTACAGGGTATTGTTGAGACTTCTACTGGAATACTGTGTCCAGTCTGGTCATCCTGCCCGCTCATTCCATAGGCACACCACCCTCTGGGTGAAAAAGCTGCCCCTTAGGTCACGTTTAAATGTTTCCCCTCTCACCTTAAGCTGATGTCCGCTAGTTTTGGTCTCCCCGTACCCTAAGAAAATACCTTGACTATTCACTTTGATATTACTGACCTTGATATTATTAAGATGGAGAGGATTCAGAAGAGATTAACCGTGATGTTGCTGGGAAAGGAGGGATTGAGCTAGGCTGGGATTTTTTTCACTGAAGAATATGAGATTAAGCAGTAATTTTACAGAGATTTATAAAATAATGGGGGGTACAGAGAAGCTGAAGGGAGGGCTGATGTCTTTTCCCTAGAGTTGGGGATTCAAAACTGAGGGATATTTTAAGTTGTGAGGAAAAATGATTCGCAAATGTCACGAGAGGTAATTATTTTAGACCGAATCTGGCTTGTGTGTGGAATGAACTTCCAAAGGAAGTGGTGAAAGCAGGGACAGTTACAACATTTAAAGGATATTTAGATCAGTCCATGGATAAGACATCAGTCTGGATGGTGCTGTGAGCAGCTGCCCTTTCCCTCCCCCTCTCTGAATGAATCCCTGTTGGTTTTCACCCTCTGCCAATGTCTGTGCAGTGGCGTGGGGAGGCCAGCAGAGGGTGGCATTGCATCACTTTTAGCACCACGGAGACTGCCAGACCTGCCCCATACAGAAACACACAGATACACACAGCAATTGTTAGGACACAACATTGAGCTCATCTGGTAATATAAACTAAACATAAAGAAATGGTCAATTGGCCTTGTAAACTGTTAAAATATGAGTGACAGAGGACTCCCAAATTACACTGTTTAAATAAAAACATCAATTTATTTTTTTAACTCTGAAACTGAACATTTTACATCAACTGTTCACAACTCTGAGACCCCCTTTCTTTAACTGCTTATTACCCTACTCCAACTCTACAGTAATGTACTGTTTCAAAAAGACACTTATTAAAATTACATAAACGTAATTTCAAAACCACACAGCAGCTGTTGTTTCTTCTGACCTCACACCAAGATCCTTTTTTCCCATCTTTCCTGGGAAGACTGGCTCTTGTTACAGGATGCTATCGAAGTGTCCACATTTCAGCATTCTGCAACCTGGGAACACATCCTTCCATGACACTGTCTCTCAGTCTCCCACTCTCTGTCTATACCCCAAACCCCTCCCACGTGGTGATATTTAAACTGAGTCCCCCGCCATCTCTCTCTGGCAGTGAGGTTCATACCCACAGCACCCCCTTGTCATGGCAACAATGGAGATATGGAGCTGGAAATGGATGGAAGCTGTACATCCTGTCACTTCCAGAACGGGCTGCAGGTTTCCCCACACTGGGCAGGGATATAACACAGTGTTAAAGAGCAATGCACTGGGGTGGGGTACACAGTCCTACATGCTGGGAGGGTAACTGCTCCTGGGTTACAGATCAATGTACTGGGGTGGGGTACACAGCCCTACATGCTGGGAGGGTAACTGCTCCCAGTTTACAGATCAATGCACTGGGGTGGGGTACACAGTCCTACATGCTGGGAGGGTAACTGCTCCCAGTTTACAGATCAATGCACTGGGGTGGGGTACACAGTCCTACATGCTGGGAGGTTAACTGCTCCTGGGTTACAGATCAATGCACTGGGGTGGTGTACACAGTCCTACATGCTGGGAGGGTAACTGCTCCTGGGTTACAGATCAATGTATTGGGGTGGGGTACACAGTCCTACATGCTGGGAGGATAACTGCTCCTGGGTTACAGTTCAATGCACTGGGGTGGTGTACACAGTCCTACATGCTGGGAGGGTAACTGCTCCTGGGTTACAGATCAATGTATTGGGGTGGTGTACACAGTCCTACATGCTGGGAGGGTAACTGCTCCTGGGTTACAGATCAATGCACTGGGGTGGGGTACACAGCCCTACACGCTGGGAGGGTAACTGCTCCTGGGTTACAGATTAATGCAATGCGGTGGTGTGCATAATCCTACATTCTGGGAGGGTAGCTGCTCCTAGTTTACAGATGAATTCATGGGTGATCACTGCACAGGTCGCTGTGCTGGTCAGACTATCTAGTTGAGGTTTATAGATAATACAATGATGTGGTTTGTGCAGCTCCCAATGCTGGATGGATATTTGTTTCAGGTTTAGACATTAGTGTCCTGTTCTGTTTTGCACAGCTCCCCGTCCTGGACAGATATCTAGTCCGGGTTTATAGATCAATGCACTGCTGTGGTCTGCACAGCTCCCCGTCCTGGACAGATATCTAGTCCGGGTTTATAGATCAATGCACTGCTGTGATCTGCACAGCTCCCCGTGCTGGACAGATATCTAGTCCTGGTTTATAGATCAATGCACTGCTGTGGTCTGCACAGCTCCCCTTCCCGGACAGATATCTAGTCCTGGTTTATAGATCAATGCACTGCTGTGGTCTCCACAGCTCCCTGTCCTGGACAGATATCGAGTCCGTGTTTATATATCAATGCACTGCTGTGGTCTGCACAGCTCCCCTTCCCGGACAGATATCTAGTCCTGGTTTATAGATCAATGCACTGCTGTGGTCTACACAGCTCCCCGTCCTGGACAGATATCTAGTCCGGGTTTATAGATCAATGCACTGCTGTGGTCTGCACAGCTCCCCTTCCCGGACAGATATCTAGTCCGGGTTTATAGATCAATGCACTGCTGTGGTCTGCGTTGCTTCCCATGCTGAATACTCGCTGAAGGAACACCGCAATCCAGGCAGCATCAGGGGGTATACAATTTGATGTTTCAGGTGTAGCCCTCCTTCAGGACTCTTACAGAATGGTTACACCTCCTGATGGTGTCAGAATTGCTGTGTTCTCACAGCTTCCTGCCTGTCTTCTTTGGACTCTAGCATCTGCAGCTTTTCTCTCTCTATCACAGCTTTCAAAACTGGACAGATGTCGAGCCTGCGTTTGAAGATAAGTGCCCTGACATGATCTGTGTGCAGTTTTCCACTCTGGCCAGATTGCTGGATTGTATTGTCCAGTGTAATGGATGAATCTGGACAGATTGCTGGGTTGTACTGAGCAGGACACTGGCCTGGTCTGCACCGTGTTCCACAGTGAACAGATATCTCCTCTGGGTGTATGGTGTCTGGGCTGGTTCTGGGAGGTGGATTGAGAATGTGGTATATCTCACCATTTCAGCTGATCTGGCAATGCCTTTAGTTCCCATTCCTGTGATTGGACCATCCCTCTCACACCCCATTAATGTTACAGTGTGTCCAGGCACAGTACATCGTGTTGGTGGGGTGGGTAGGGGGGAAAGGTCATGGACAGGTCAAGGGGTTACCCGGAACATTCTGTCCCCAACATTCTATAACTGACATTCCCCGGAACGTTCTGTCCCTAACTTTCTATAACTGACATTCCTGGAATTTTCTGTCCCCAACATTCTATAACTGACATTCTCCAGAACGTTCTGTCCCTGACATTCTATAACTGACATTCTCCAGAACGTTCTGTCCCTGACATTCTATAACTGACATTCCCCGGAACGTTCTGTCCCTGACATTCTATAACTGACATTCTCCAGAACGTTCTGTCCCTGACATTCTATAACTGACATTCCCCGGAACGTTCTGAGCCCGACATTCTATAACTGACATTCCCCGGAACGTTCTGTCCCTGACATTCTATAACTGACATTCCCCGGAACGTTCTGTCCCTGACATTCTATAACTGACATTCTCCAGAACGTTCTGTCCCTGACATTCTATAACTGACATTCCCCGGAACGTTCTGAGCCCGACATTCTATAACTGACATTCCCCGGAACGTTCTGTCCCTGACATTCTATAACTGACATTCCCCGGAACGTTCTGAGCCCGACATTCTATAACTGACATTCCCCGGAACGTTCTGTCCCTGACATTCTATAACTGACATTCCCCGGAACGTTCTGTCCCTGACATTCTATAACTGACATTCCCCGGAACGTTCTGTCCCTGACATTCTATAACTGACATTCCCCGGAACGTTCTGTCCCTGACATTCTATAACTGACATTCCCCGGAACGTTCTGTCCCCGACATTCTATAACTGACATTCCCCGGAACGTTCTGTCCCCGACATTCTATAACTGACATTCCCCGGAACGTTCTGTCCCTGACATTCTATAACTGACATTCCCCGGAACGTTCTGTCCCTGACATTCTATAACTGACATTCCCCGGAACGTTCTGTCCCTGACATTCTATAACTGACATTCCCCGGAACGTTCTGTCCCTGACATTGTTTGTGAACGGCCGGACGTCAGTGAATTGAACAAACGATAAGATCCCGAGGGAAGAGATCCCGTTCCAGGGAGAAGGAGACACTGTTCCGAAGGACCCTCAGGCAGTTAAAGGGGTGAATACGTTTTCCCTGCGTTTACATTTCTCCACGACACAGGATCGACCACAATTTAGACCAAAATACAGGAATTCCCAAACTCTGTTTGTCTTCAGGAAACTGGGAGAGAATCCTTCAGGACAGCAACGTTCCCACCCTCCGTATTAGGAACTGGGAAGGAGTGACCTGTGTCTGCTCTCGAGTGATCGAGTGTGTGGGAATGTTCTAGAAACCATCTGTCCTTATGGATGTGTCTCTGTGTGTTTGGGGAGGGAGGGTTTCTTGTGGTTAATGTCACATTTTTGTCAGTAATTCCGACCTTCCCATTTGTTATTCCAGCTCCAATTATTTTAATAAATCCCTGAATACAGGGACACATTTGAAAATCTCACTGGGTCCCCGATCAAACGAATCCCTTTGCCTCCAGGCTGATGGATAATGGGTTTGTTTTCCTTCCTCACAGTTAACGTAGTGACCATCTACGTCCTGCTTTATAAAGATTGTGGATTGTCTCCATGTGTCAGACGTTACCTGGGGGCCATGGCAGCGGCGGATCTCCTGGTCATTATCCTCGACCTGATCCTGAGACACATTCCCATTGTTTATGAGGAACAGTTTTATTTCCTGAAGGACTCCGTCCCCGTGTGTAATATCCACGGGGTCCTGCTTTATGCAGCCACTGACTGCTCTGTCTGGTTCACCGTCACTTTCACCTTTGATCGGTTTGTGGCCATTTGTTGCCAGAAGCTGAAAAGTAAATATTGCAGTGAGAAAACGGCGGCTGTGGTTCTGGGAGCAGTGACTGTGCTGAGCTGTTTAAAGAACATTTCCTGGTATTTTATGCTCGAGGCTCGGTATTGGCTGATGAACGAGCCCTGGTTTTGTGATGTAACACTCGCTGTTCGATTCTCCAGTGTCTGGGTCACAATCGAGTTCCTCCACCACATTCTAACCCCGTGTGTCCCATTTCTCCTGATTCTGCTGCTCAATGTTCTCACCGTCAGACACATTTTAGTGACCAGCAGAGCCCGCAGGAGACTCCGCGCTCACACCAATGGGGACGCTCAGTCTGACACTGAAATGAGAAACCGAAAAAAATCCATCATTTTACTGTTTGTGATCTCGGCCAATTTCATCCTGTTATGGTCAACGTTAATGCTGTATTCTATATGGGCCCGGATGTGGTGGATGGGGTATCGGTCTGTGTATCTCCATCCCTTTGTGCGGGAATTGGGCTTCATGCTGCAGCTCCTCAGTTGCTGCACAAACACCGCGATTTATGCCGTGACCCAGACTAAGTTCAGGCAGCAGCTGAAGAATGTGCTGAAATATCCCTTCACCCAAATCCATCCATCCATCAAATTCCCTCATTAATCAATCCATCCGGGATTTTCTCATTTCAGTTCAGTGTTTCAGCGATGGAGCAACCTGTCACTCTGGTAACAGACTGAGGGTAGGGCTGGTTTGTCCATCCTTATCCCACAGGGGGGTTACAGGGAAACATTTCAATGTTTCTCACAACTCAGGGGCCAGTGAGAAAAGGCACCATCCCACTGACTGTATCCATCACTTCCATTTGTAACCAATAAAAATGTTGATTAAAGCATGCCGAGCAGCAGAGTGACCGATGTTGTTGTGTGTCTTTGTGTTGGAGAAGCTGAACTGGAGAGAGACAGACTCAGCCCCAAGTCCTGGTCCTCAGGGAAGGGGAGGGCACCGCGCCCTGAGCTCAGGAGCTGGGTTTAACTCCCTCTGACCCCCCCATTCCAACCTGGCCTCCCCAATTCCTCACCCCCACTTTTCCTCCTCAATTCTCTCCATCTCTCCCTTCCTGCACAATCTCTCTTTCTCACCACCTCTCCCTTTCACTCTCTCTGGTCCCCTCTCAGAGCCCCCAACCCCAGTTTCTCCACCTGCCTCCACTATTCTTTCTGCCTCACTCTCCCCCTCTCTCTCTCTCACACCCCCAACATGAGTTTATCCACCTGCCTCCATTCTTCTCTCTCCCCCTCACCCTCTCTCTCTCTCTCTCTCTCTCTCCTGCCGTCTCTATCTCCTTCTCACAATTCTGGCTCTACCCCATTTTCCCCACCTCCCACTTCCCACATCTCTCGATCATCTCACACTCACAAGCCCCCCCAACCCCCCAACCCCCACAAGCAGACTCACCACCAACCTGCAGTCTCTGGGTCAGAGGGAGAGGGAAGGACCAGGGAGACAGAGTGTGTCAGAGAGAGAGAATAAGGGCGGGACAGAAGGGAGAGAGATTCGGTTAGAGAGAAACGGAGGGCGGTGGGAAAAGAGAGACCAAGATAGGAAGAATGGGGGGACAGAGAGAGAGAGGGACACATAGAGGGGGGTCAGAGAGAGGGGGCGACAGAGAGAGGGAAGGATAGAGAGAGAGGGGGACAGATAGAGGGGGCAGAGAGAGAGGGGGACGGGGGCGACAGAGAGAGGCGGGGGACAGAAAGAGGGAGGACAGAGAGAGGGGGACAGAGAGAGAGGGGGACGGGGGGACAGAGAGAGAGGGGGACAGAGGGAGTGGGGGACAGAGAGAGATTAGGGCAGAGAGAGAGGGGGCAGAGAGAGAGGGGGCAGAGAGAGCGAGAGAAAAAGAGGGGGGCAGAGAGAGAGGGGGACAGAGAAAGGGGGGGGACAGAGAGAGAGAGAGGGAGACAGAGAGAGAGGTGAACAGAGAGAGAGGGGGGCAGAGAGAGGGGCCAGAGAGAGGGGGGACAGAGAGAGAGGGAGACAGAGAGAGAGGGGGACAGAGAGAGATTAGGGCAGAGAGAGAGGGGGCAGAGAGAGAGGGGGCAGAGAGAGCGAGAGAAAAAGAGGGGGGCAGAGAGAGAGGGGGACAGAGAAAGAGGGGGGGACAGAGAGAGAGAGGGAGACAGAGAGAGAGGTGAACAGAGAGAGAGGGGGGCAGAGAGAGGGGCCAGAGAGAGGGGGGACAGAGAGAGAGGGAGACAGAGAGAGAGGGGGACAGAGAGAGGGGGGACAGAGAGAGGGGTGGACAGAGAGGGGGAGGCAGAGAGAGGGGGGACAGAGAGAGAGGGGGACGGGGGGACAGAGAGAGAGGGTGTCAGAGAGAGGGGGACAGAGAGAGAGGGGCAGAGAGAGTGTGGAGCAGAGAGAGGGGGGCAGAGAGAGAGGAACAGAGGGAGTGGGGGACAGAGAGAGAGAGGGGCAGAGAGAGGGTGCAGAGAGAGAGGGGGAAAGAGAGCGGGGGACAGAGAGGGGGGCAGAGTGGGCGGACAGAGAGGTACAGAGAGGGGGGACAGAGTGGGGGGGACAGAGAGAGGGGGACAGAGAGAGAAGTGGACAGAGAGGGAGGGGACAGAGAGAGTGGGGTCAGAGAGGAGGCGACGGGGGGGACAGTGAGAGAGAGGGACAGAGAGAGAAAGGGGACAGAGAGAGAGAGGGACGGGGGGGGGACAAAGAGAGGCGGGAGACAGAGAGACGGGGACAGAGAGAGAGGGGGGCAGAGAGAGAGAGAAACAGAGAGAGAGGGAGACAGAGAGAGAGGGGGACAGAGAGGGGGAGGCAGAGAGACGGGGGACAGAGAGGGGGGACAGAGAGGGAAGGAGAGAGAGAGAAGTGGACAGAGAGATGGCAGGACAGAGAGAGAGGGGACAGAGAGAGGGGTCAGAGAGAAGGCGACAGAGGGGAGGGACAGTGACAGAGAGGGTGGACAGAGAGGGGGGGACAGAGAGAGAGGGGGACAGAGAGAGGGGAACACAGAGACAGGGGACAGAGAGAGGGGACAGAGAGAGGGGGGACAGAGAGAGAGGGGG